>NW_017275965.1:4635528-4696456 GCF_001594065.2 Cyphomyrmex costatus | reverse complement strand
ATTATATATAATTATATATTGTATTATTATATAAGATATATTATTATACCGATAATTAGATAATATATACTGTGATTTTATTTCGCGGAAATATGATACTAATTTCATTCTCGCATAATAATGACAAAACTAAAGATACAGAACCAAATATCTCATTTTATAGTAAATTTAAAAATAAAGCTTGATTGCCTAGATCGAAATATTAAAGTAAGCATCACATATATAATTTCTGATCTAAAATAATCAGAAATTGAATCACATAATTTCAACGAGTGGAATTGCGAGTCGCACTAATTATACCGATTTTCATCTTTAAGGATATTACTCGTTTTTTTTAATAACAAAAAAAATAATGATTTTTCTACATTATATTTGAAGGTAATACAAAAGACAATTTAGAACCTGGATAAAAAATAAGATTTCAATAAGTACATGATATTTAAAAAAAAATAATTAAAATAAAATGAGAAATTTTTCATTTGAATTATAAAATTGTATTGTTAAATATAAATATTGGCCTTTTTTTTTATTAAACCGTTTCCATATGTATATATAATACATTAATTTTTCAGAAAGTAAATTTCCAATCATTTTTTTTTGTAGAATGATGATGACTATACACCCGATACATCTTTAAGCGTGAGACTGGACATTTCGTATCACCTGCATTACTCGACCAACGATCCAAGATTCAGAACACCAAAGGCTTATATTATAATTTATAAAGATGCGCAGTTTTTACGGGACTAGTGGTTGCAGTGGTGTTCTTCGTTCTGCCAGCTAACTTTGTAGCGTCAGATATCGAGCAATGTAAACGAATTAGCGAGTTATTTAATACCGTGCCTCTAATCTGTACAACTCGGCGATTTCAGGATAAAATAATTAGTCTCTTTAAAAATACGATTTATATACAAATTTTTTGTTCCTTTATATTTATTTATATTTATTATATATTAAAGCTAAATTTTACTTATATACGTTCGGAAGTTATGTTCGATATTTGAATATTTATTGATTATTGAATTTCTAGGACTTTTAGAGTGAAACTCTTAAAGATCTCTTTAAAGAACTCTTTAAAGATCTCGAGCTCGAAGGAAGTTCGCAGCACACGATTCAGAACAAAATTATTGTCCGAGACGATTAACAATCATTCAAGCAAACAGTGACAACTTTCGGCTATTGTCTACCCTTTTCGTTCGCATTGCTCAATAACAAATATTCGATAATTCATTTAATACGATATATAGAGGGCTCATAATTGCTCGCAACGCGCTGTCTGCTTCGATTTTCCATCTTGCTCCGATGCATCGCTACAAACACCTTTTACATAGACTATTATTATCGATATTTAATGTTGCCGATGCTGTACATGTATGTATGGGCAATAACGCGTGCTTAAGACCGCAAAATTAATAAATTCAATAATCATGTACGACACACGTTATCAGGTTGATAATTATACTCAAAATTTACTCATTCGACATTCATAAATATATGTCATATATTTCGTACACAATATATATTTATTTTTATACATATATATATACATATATATATATTATATATGTATATGTATATATATATATCTTACACTTAATATTAATCCATTTTGATGAGGCATGATGAATAGTCCAACAGATATAATTTAAGTTTATACTTTCAGGGCGCGGTCAGTTGGGAAAACTTTCAGTATTTCGACGACTTTCGGTGTTTCATAGCATTCCCTCGCTCCTTAACAAGTATCTATCCATCTAGACTTACGAGTCTAGATTTTAATTAATTAATTATTATCGACAGTGCTTCTCGATACTTAGCTATAATCACTTACTTCTCTTCGTGCTCTCTTTCTATCTTTCTCTTTCGCTCTCTCGCTCGCTCTCGCTCTAATTCTCTCTTTTAGAATTTCGAAAGTCATACTTGTGTTCAACATTATTATTTGCAGACGTCAAATACGCGCGGACGAAGCGCCAGGCACTTGTATGTAGATACAGAAAGTCTAAGTATATGTATAATGAGTTTCTTCTTATAACGGTGGGATATTGTGATTTCTAGTGCATTGATATTGCATATTCTCTGAATTAACAAATCGTAGCTATAAACATTAGCGAAATTCAACTGGAGATAATATTCAGTTTTCGAAGGACTCGAGAGCTGCGAGTAGAAATTAATCTAAATGGAATTCTCTTTAAAAGATTATCTTAATATAGAAGATCTTCGCGTTAAAAGAATCGTGTGGATACAATTTTTCCAGAATTCTAATTTATAAAGATAAGTTATATTAGATATTATTTTTTAGTCTTATAATTATACGTACAAATTTGATTTTTTAAATTCTTAAAAGAGAATGCATCTAGGTCTAATTTTCTGTCTCTTTCGCCTTATGAAACTTCAGTTATTTCTCGCTAAGTTTATAGAAACGATTTCATGACTTCTTCGCTCTTGTCGCAAGTAAATATATTGAGGTGAAATTTTTTACTCTTTCTCACTCTCTCGCTTGCTTTCGATTCGAAGAAAAATAACAAGATATCAATCATCCAACTTGGATGTCAAATGTTGGAATACAATGTTAATCCACGATATTATATATTGCATCTCGCAGAAGAGAAATGTTTATTCCTGATGTTTATTTTACACTATCAGAAGATACTTTTATTCAAGAAACTGAACTTTCACAGAAACAACTTAAATGTGATAAGCTATCTTCCGTTTTCACATTTAAAAAATATGAATATTTTATCTTGATACTGACAATATCTGTGAAATAGACATCTTAAAAAATAAGTAGAAATATTAACAATAAAACACGTGACAAAATTCCACTGCATGTCAACGTGAAAAAAAAGAGCCAAGTCTCTTTTTTTTTAATACAGAATGATAATACTCGACAGTTTCATCATAATTCTCTTACACATATGCGACAATAAAAATAAATCACATTTCTCAATAAAGATTCAACTTTCTCTGCTATTATTTAAATTGAAATTACAAGTTGTATATCAAACGTAATCGTGGATTAACAGTTGATATAATCGCAATGGAAATTCAAACATTCGAATTAGATTTACGAAAAGAAATCCCATTAAGATGCCCTCAATTACATTTTCGACAGAGCGACAAGAGCTATCGTGTTAATCCCCATTTTGTTCGTTTAAAAAAAAAGATGCTACCTATTTGCGGAAAATCTCTTTTTTTCGATCTACGGAATTAAATATAAACATGAAATACAAATCGTCCCTCTTTTATTTTCCTAATTAAACGTCAATTAAACGTTAAACAGAAGTAAAGCGCGCAGCCCCCGGATTGAGAGTATTAAGACGCTCGAAATTCGACCAAAATCGTTTCTCATAGTCGACTGTGGTCTATAAAGCGTTATTTTTATAACGTTAAACTATTTATTAAGTCGTGTTCTGATTCGGTTTTGCTGTGCATTCTCGCGAAGTCTTTCTCCTCAGAGTGACATTCGTCGTACAGTGTGCAGTATACATACTTAATTAGGGCAATATTCACACTTACAAATTAGAAGACAAATCTAGAGCTCCTAAGGACTTATATATCTAAAAGATTTTATCTAGTATCGCTCCCTGTCGTCTAGTTCGCTAGAACCGTGAAACGCCACTATTGATCCTCTTAAAGCACTCTTAAAGCTGACACTTTGAAATCTGCACTTTCGCACATGCCTTAAGTAGTAACGATCTTAAAATATAACGATGCATATCCTTAAGAAGCTAAGAATTTCTTATACGCTTTAATGAGCTAAAATTTAGCTGGAAAGTTTGAAAAGTTTTGGTATCTTCCACTCTCAATGCACACATCTCCCAAACTAAATGAAAATTTTAAAAAGAGGACACTTTCGGTATTCAGTCTATCCATCTCAATACATCGTATCAATTTCTTACAAATAAACAAAATTTGTCATACATGAGATAAGATTAAAATAACTTTGCAGATTTATATTCTTCAATTATATTTTGAAAGGTTTTATGCATTAATACAATCGTAATTCGTTAACTGTTGCTCTATGCGCGTATCTTCTTGCATTTTATGTCCGCGAGTTTGGGAGACTGAGATCTCGAAAGTAGACGTACTCAACTTTTCAAGACAAAGTGGCTTACTATTTTAATGTAATGTAGTGAGACATATAGATTTTTACAAGGTACTATAATTATATTATAATTTGTGTGTGTGTGTGTGATTGATGTATAAATATAAATTATCGCAAGACACGATCATGTTTCGATAAGGTGGAACTAGATCCTCCAACAGCAAGGCGGACCATGTATCTACAGGAGGCCCATTCAATATCGTCATCGAGTATCTCATTTATCTTACATTAAACTTTGCATCTTGTAATTTGGCGCTACGATTCTTTTCTAGACGTTAACTTCTTTCTCTCACTTCGGCCCCAATGTTGCCTCCAAGTTTTTTATATACTTCAGTTTGGCATACACAAAGAATGCAAATATAATAACCGTTACAAATAGCGAATTCTCTAGCAAATCTGAAGTTGGCTTTTCCTTGACCAAAGGCTTTCGCTAAGGCTTACAGAGTTTTATGAACTTTGAAAACTAAAAACTTACAACAAATCAAACTACAAAAGCATAAATGAATAATAAAAAATCTTTCTTATGTTTGGCAGAGCAATTGAAAACATCGAGTTATAAAATATTGGCCTCCTAATACAATATCCGTTAAAAAAATGAACCTTATATTCGTCGATCTGTTTTTAAGAAAAAAAAATTATGACACACCTTGCACAATAATATGTTCTTATTTCATTAATCTCGCATTTTACTATAAAATGTATCATTTATATTGCCGAGAAAAGGAGATCATCTACAGAATAAATTACCGTAATATATTTACAAATGAAAGGGACTAGTCTTCTAGTCCTGTGTCTATATTCTGTACACATCTACCGACAGTTGTCGGTAGACGTGTACAAAATATGGGCTCTGTTTTTGTTCAGATGCAAGAAAATATCGAGCGGGTGTTCTCGCTCACGCAAAAACGCGAAGAGACAAAAACACAGAAATACATACATACATGAAGAATGTTATAGAAAAAGAGTGCGTTAATAATGTCTAGTATACCTGCGCTTGTGTTGCAATACGTTCCTTTTCGTTCTCTATAGACGAAACAATATATCAATTAATTAAACGGATATAAATACGTGTCAAAAGTTAAATGAAACGCCGATATAAAGTGATGGACGTATTACTTCGAACGCTGTAATGCAGGTTTGTCCATTGGTTATTAACGCATTCGACTAAAACTTCGAGACAATTAATTCTTGCGACAGACTCAGTCTCGTTTTGGTATTCATTGGAATATTATCGATAATATTACCGCGATTAACTTATTCTTTCATGATTTGTCTTAAAATCTAATTCCCCCGTAAATGGCCTTATAATCTGTCTATTCCGTCATATCACTTAATTACAGTTACGTAAGATGACAAACCATAAATATATTACGTTGGCATTTCATTCGCGTATAAGATACATTTTCAACAATGCGAATAATAAGCTTTTCTTTTTTTTTTTTAGGTTTTACTTTTCTCCTTATTTCTATATGAAACATATGTTGCTTTACCCGGCTAATCAGTTCTCCTGACTACGCTCTCCCAACTATGCCTACGACCTCCAAACAGATTTTTTAGACAATAAAAGCCCATTATTATAGATTTCTTATACGGCGCTGATGCTCGCATTTGAGTGCGCCGGAAAGAAAATCTTTAATTTTCCGTCCTTTACTTTAACAACTAGAATAAATATTACTAATTTAGATCAAAGGGATCCTCTCTTTCCATACTTTCCGATATAATGCTAACATTCCTTGTAAACCTAACATTAGAATCATTAATAGTCAAAAATAGCACTTCCGCTTTTTTGTCCAATCGACGGTTTGGAAAAAATTTTCCAAGCATATTCTCTCTTCAAGTATTGTTGTATTGTTAATACTGATTTACAAATGTGGATCATGACTGACTGATTGTAGGAATTCGATTCTTACGCGAGCGCTCACATAATTATAGTAAAGAGATCTTGATATATTAATGATTCTAATAATACACAATACTTTAACGCGACAATTGATACATAATTATATGTCTATATTAATATATACGATTTCTATTCATATATTAATAGAATAAGAATTCTATTAATATACGATCCTAACCACATACAGGTTGGATTATAGATTAAAAGTTGCTTTTTCAAGGCTATTATTGATTATATTGTGTATCCAAAGGCTGCAGAATGAGATTATGTTGCTTTCACCATAAGGCTTGGAGTAGGGAGTTATGTTGCTTTCAAGGCTTATTTAATATTACTAGAATTATTGTGCCAACAAACGACATAGATTTGCACAAGAGTCGCGATTATTACAGTAAAAATACAAAACTTCTAAAGTTTGGCATTATCAAGCAAAAACAATTACTTTTTTTAAAACTAATAAAAAAATCTTACTCTTATAATACTCCTAAAACTAATTTTACACGTTACTTCACTGCTGAAGCATAATTAATGCTATAATTGAATAAGCTTTGAGGTTTGTATAATTTCGTATTATATCGACGTTCGAATAATTTCGTATTATATAGACATGTTCGATTTATTTTTATCTCGTATCTTCACATGCTCTAATGAGACATTGTCCTGTATCTAACGCCACATGAATTCGACTTGCTCATAGCCTTTTATTTAATTGTAAGTAGATAACATCCCGGCTTATTTCGGACACCAGACACGGGCATCCATTTACTTTCATCCCCGGCATTTTCGTGTGACGTATTTAACACAGATCTTTTTTTTCTTAATAGACTTTCAACTATTATGATCATCACGGTTTTTTAAAGGGAGAGCATTTAACACAGATAAAGTTGCTTTATGGGATAAAGTTGTATCCTAGTTTATCGATTCATTAATTAGTAGTAAGCATAAATTATGAGCTGTGCAACGTGCAGACAATAACGGTCTAATGAGAAATTAAAATGAAACGAATCAAATGTACATCCTAAAGATTAGCAACAGTAAAATAACGATTATTAATTTAATTACTTACACTAAATTTGGATCCTAAAGCTTAGTGTCTATCTGAGAGTCATTCTCAGAATTGAAGAATAATATAAGAATAAGTAAATTCTTCAGTATTTTTCTATGATACGTCATATTGCTTAGTCAAAGCATGCGATTCTTAACAGTATTTCTCTCAAATGGACACTAGCCATTATTAAACCACGTATAGAAGTCATATAAATAACGCATGTGTTCTACATAACACTCCTCGACTACCTCTACTACATATAGCTGTCTTTATGTACTGAAAGTTAATTTATGTACTGAAGTTCTTATCTTCTACTATGCTGCTCAGCCGAAGTGTACACATGAGTTATTCCATCGGTTTTCAAGAATAATTTAAAATGATTTCATGAAATTTTCAGAATAGTTAAAAATATGTTATATAAAAGATAGTATTATTTAATGTGGACATTATCTTTTGGTGTTGTAATTTAATAGATATGAGACACGACATGATTCGCAATTGATTCTTAAAGATATTACAATTTGCAATATTAATCGATTCACTTTTTGTGCCAATGACTTCAGCACGATTATTCAGCACAATTAGATGTCTAAAATTTACAGAATATACAGAATGGAGTTTCACTCCTTGCAAAATGAAAGCTATACATACATGCAACAAGATAACAGTCTCGTAAATAGCGATTTATATAATTAATGTTTTTCCAGGCATTTTGTTTCTTTATCCTATCTTTTTTTTCACACAAATGCTAAGGAAAATTTATTTCCTAAAAAAATAAGCGTAATATGCCACACAAATTTCATTGAATCAAAAAGTGCTATTGTATCCCAGTAATATAACAAAAACTCGTGTTTAGTTTGTTAGTTAATTTGAGAATGCAAAATTCTTTACATTAATCTAAGCATAATTTTTACAAAGTAAGAATTCGGTTAGCTTACTTTTCATCTAGGGATGCATCGTATATCCGAAAAATATCCGGTATCTGACATATCTGATACTTTATCATCTAGTCAAATGGTCAGATCAGTATCCAATAATATACCAGCTGAAATTTTATATTGAAAGTTTATGTCATTAATGCAGAATTTTATTCTTTTCAGTTAAACTTCTTTCACGGTTCATCTTTTCCTTTTCACGTTAAGAAAATAAAAAAAATTATTTTTTAACACTATTTTTTCCCTTACTTTAAAAGCCCTGTTCGAAAGGTATCCGACCGGATAAACGGGGAAATATCCGGCATCCGATCGAATAATTGTCCTACCGGATATATGACTAAATATCAAATATCCGAAAAGAACATGACATCCGAGATCCGGTTATTTTACGATCCAGTGCATTCCTATTTTCAATTATTCCTGCAGATGATTTTCCATCCAAACGTGCAAAATATTCTTAATCTGACTTACAAACTGCATTAAAAGCACCTCTCATAAAAACTTATTCTATAAGTTTATAAAATCAATCGAAATTCGTTTTTCCGTAAATAAAACATACAGTGCCACGCATACAAAAAAGCTATCGTATAGACTTACGATAAAGAAAAAAGCAAAGAAGATGAAGTACAGGAAAGAAAAAATGAAGAAAAGATACGTAAGAAAATTTATCAGTTAAATTGTCCTAATTGTTAAAGAATTTGTGACGCAACGTGCTGCGATCCCGGCTGCCTGATGAAACTCCTTACACTTGTGTCACGAAGTCGCAATTATGTACAGTTTCTTCATAGAGATAACAACACTGATCTGGGTGATAGTTCAACTCGACATAAGAATTATGCAAAGTACATAACTCGTTTCGTGTCGGCATGAACTGTGATTGCTCGCGCCATTGCACCCGGTGTCCTATCCTCACTACAACCCGACTGATGAGATCCTTCTCCGCTATAAAGTTAAAACACAATAAGATTCCTGCATATATATCATACTTGGGTATCTCACAACAATACGACAAAGAAAGAGATAACTTGACGCACCTATCGTGCTCTTTCTCGACCAGATGATATCTAGCCCGAAATGCTACGAGATGAGCATAATACGCAGGCGCTGGTATACTAACGGATCTCGTACATCTGACATAAGTGTGACATAATTGATACGTGAGACACTGTAATTCATCGCTTTCAAAGTGATTATCATCCCATAAAACGTGATAATGTGACGGTCTCGATGTACCCTAAAATAATACACTTATTATTAGAACACATGTGCAATGGAAGCTCTCATTAGAGAATTATTATTAAAGAACTCACTCTCACTCGCTCTCTCTCTCTTGCGCGCGCGCGCGCGCACACACACACACACACACACACATAAAATCATATGGGAAAAGTGGCTTGGATTGGCTGACATACCTGAATACCCTGATGACTGCAGAGGTAAAAGTCGAATTCCGTCGGATGAGTTATACATACGTCGACAGTCGTACCCGCTGGAATATTTCCACTTTTACCACTTTGCTCTTTTTTATCCGCACAGAACAGACGCGTATGATGTCTCTTCTGCACTACGATAAACGTTATGCCGGGTCTATAATCGATCTCGAGTTTGAGACATGCTTCACGAATAGCAGTCAATTCGTGTTGCAGAACGGTGAGAAATTGGCCTTCGGAGACGCCGTCGCGATATAGAATTATTCTATGCGGCTTGTACCCGCCTGTGCTCTTATAAAACATTATAAGCAATTCCCTTAAAGAAAAAAGATAATATTTAGAACAAGATAAAAGAAGTAATCAGGACAAATTATAAAAAATTAAAAGAATTGTGACAATTTTGTACAACACAATAATTTCCTTAATATATAGTTTAATAATATTTATTAAGAAGTCACTTCATTCTTTAACAGAGTTTGAGAATCTAAAAAATCCAAGATTTCTTTTTAAGTTAATAATTACCTAGAATTAATATTTATTTTAGAGATATATTATATGACATTTATATATGTATATAAAATATACAAATTTGCCAAAAAATATTGAAGATTTTAAATAAAATATAAGCTGTAGAACATATTTCCCCCCCCCTATCGCAGACGGGTAATAAATTTTCAAAGATAAGGATTTGAAATTATCAAATCAAAAATTTTAAATATTTTCTTTTGTGTGTGTGTGTGTGTGTAAATAAAAATGTAGAGATTAATATATTAATTTATTAAAATAAACTTCGTTATTTACAAAATTTTTGTTTCGAATTAGTATACCTTTTCCCAAAATTTTCAACGAAAAAAATCTTGCGTTACATTTTAGATATTTTTATCTATTTCCAAGAAAATATTTTTTACTTTTTGATTTCAGACCATCTTTACTTCTGAAAACTTGTCACTTATTCACCATATCGCGGCAGAAGGATTGTTCTACAACATACATTTTTTTTATATATATTAAAAACCTTTAATAAATTTATAAATTTATAATATATATATATATATATATATATATATATATTATGATATATATATACATATATTACAATCTGCTATATACTACAGATTTAAAACATAATCTGAAATTTCTTTAACGTTTGTTGTGAAATTTCATACCATAAATTAATTTAGGTATCTCACCTAACCATGGAACTCAATTCCTGGATAATTTCTTGCCTGTGCTGCTGAACTCTAACAGTTGCTGCATATCGAGATGGATGGGCATCCATGCTGCCTACTACAGCAGCTATACTGGGTTTTTTGTTATCTCCCGCCGGCGGGTGAGTTACATCAGCTCCAAGAAATATAACCGGCTCGTTAAACACTTTTGGTCTTATGCTAGGTACTAAAATGCTATTGATGCCTCCTAATTTGACATTTATTTTAAGACAGAGATTAGATAATGTCTGCGGTGATGTTTTATTTACGTTTTTTGCTTGTACACACTGAGTTGCCATGCCTAATAATGTATCTCCTACTCTTTTCACTTCAGCTAAATAAGAAAAAAAAGAACAAATTATTTATCTCAATTTATAAAAATTATACAATATTTCAGAATAATCCATAGATTAAAGATAATTGATGTCTACCAATGTAAATTAACTCTTTAAAATTTTTATTTTAATTCAATTAACTCTTTATCTTTTTCTAATGATAAAATCTAAAAAAAAAAAAGTTAAACCAAGATAAAAATTATACATTGATAGACATAAACATTAATCTATATTCACACACATACGTACGCATGAATACGCACATGTGTGATACATATATACATATATATGTATATAGCATATTTATATAGCATATACAATTACCATATACAGGAGTTTTGCCTGGTAATACAACACAAACTAGCTGCAGTTGCGAAAAAGTCGATTTCAAGTATCGAAACATTGGTTCGACTTGATCTGGTCCAGTAGCATATTTACAAAAACATGGTTGTCCAATGATGGGCATACCAGCATCATTGCTAATTTTCTGTAGTTGTGTTGTGAATGAACGTAACGCATCTTCACGTACTGTTCTTTGAGGCGCAAAACAAGCAATTGCCCACACTCTTATCTCCACTCCAGTGAAGAACTGTTTGCCACGCATATCCCATACACCTTGATTGGGCATCGCCTGCTGCTTTGTCTTTAGGAAGAAATATAACATTATTGAATATTTCAACAGTATGTTTAAATAATATAAAATTATATCACAGTAGATGTATCAGTGTTTCCTTACGTAAACGTATCTTGTTTATTTCATTTTATCTAATACAATTTGATTATATTATATAGTAAAAATAAACAAATAGAATTGTTTCTAAAGAGCAAAGAATTGTTTTGTCAGCATGGAACAAATAGTGATAGCATCAAACTTTTGCACGTGATATCGAACTGCAAATGTAACATTAGTTACATTTGTAAACCGTAAATTACGTCTACAATATAATAAAAATGATACTTATTACATTTATCATTTACAATTTATTATAACAATTTGAATATTCGTTACACTAACAGCCCAGATATCAAATCAACCAGGTCTAGAACCTATGCATTCATTTGACAACTTTTGGCCACATGTGTAGAGATATATCAAATATGATCTTATAATCACTAAATATATACATACGTTAACAATATTAACATCTTGCAATATAAATTAATTTACAAAATATGTTATAAGTATCATGAACACTATTATATGCAAAACAAAATAAAGATTAAGTAAATAAAAAATAAGAATAAAAAAACTAGCACAAACGTATTTTATATTCTTTTCAGCTAAAAGCTTTAACAGATTACATATAAGAACTATGATATTTAATAATCATGATGACAATTTGAATATTCGCGCTACAAAAATTTATATCTGTTAAAAATAATTAAAATTATTAGCTTCTGCAAATGTGATTTGGCTATACCTGACTGATTTAGTTGAAAGTTTCTCACCTGTCCACTGAGGGAACTTACGCGCCCTCCATACTGCAGTTTGGGCGGAGGTAGTACACGACCCCTGACTTCCATCATACTGTTTGATATAGTCAATCCGAATTCTTGTACATAAGAATCATTGTTAAAGTCAGCCCTTCTAACTAAATTGTTAATTTCTCGTTCACGATCTGGTGCAGAACGCGCTGTCGCTTTGATCATAGTCGAGGTCTGCATATCAGTTAACTTTTTAATGCAGCGTTGTCCAGCAACAATATTGCAAACCTAATATCAAATAAAATTAAATTACACTTTATTCGTTAATAAAATGCAATACACTGTAAGTTAAATCCAAAATTTTTGCATACCTCAAGCGGTAAATATGTGTGTTTATGTTCTTGACCGACTTGCAAGCAAGGAAGGTGTGGGTGACGCAATTTCATTTTGTATTTATCTAAGAAGTATTTGGCAACTGTACACTCAACTGTTTGTCCATTTTCCAGTTGCAATGGAAATCTATAATTAAATTAAATTATATTATAATTACATTAGCTGTAGTGCATAATTGATGACATTTCTCTGTTTCATATTCAATAATATTATAATTTCATTGTACACTTACGATTGCATTTGAGCTGGTTTACGTGTAACATTACACACTCGATATTTTCGCTTCATAGCTCCGCAGTGAGTTATTTCAATCTTGAGACCCTTGATTTCTTTGGTAAATTTCACTCTTTGAGAATCCGTGAGCGGCTTTCTTTGTTCATTGATATCTCGAATATCCAACACTTCACACATAAATTCTATAACTGGTTGCGCTTTGTAGAAAGCAGTGGCGGAGACTAGAATACAAATAAAAGTAGATGAATAGGTCATAATAAAGCATGATGTAAATCGGTAATCTTTCTTTCGCTCACCATCGATATTTAACATCATTTTCCATTGCGACGGTCTCACCGACTGATGGAATCCAAACCATACTTCCCTACCTCCACCTAATGGATGATAATATCCTTCTGGCGTACTAAAGAACGATCTACCTACTGGAGTGTATGTCATAGATGGTAAATGCCTCATTACGACATCTAAAGCAAGAACAGCGTCATATGGAATTTGTCTAGTTCGCCCTTCTAAAGCCTCTTCTAAAGCAAATAGCGAAACCTGTGCCAACCATTTTATGACCACTCGAAAAACTCTGTCTTTTCCCTCACCAGGCAGTGTGACCTATAAAGACAATTATAAATGCAATTATAAATCATTGTTTTAAGTTACGTTTTAAACCTTTAAAAGATAGTAACTTACCTCTAATTCTACTTTATCATGCCCAATAGGCAAGGGGTCCCTTGTGTACAAGTTATTTCTGCCATCAAACACAGGCTTACGAGATTGAAATATTTTAGTATATGCATGAACCATTGTTTCTACAATTTCTCTATTAACTTTCCGAGGGCATTTATCAGGTTGTATGCTAATGTCATAGTGATGTACATAGCCACGTGGCATACTAATTTGAAAATGATTAGCTCTCAAACCGATCGGTCTACCTTCTCGTCCTATGTTTGGTCTTCGAGGGCACGTAAACACTATAACAAAATATTAATTAATTGTAGAAAACAAACTTTTCATCAATTTGTTATTTATATATTGGAGTTAGAATTAAATATACTTACTTGGCAGTTCTGTAGGTTGAGGAGGAGTGTGTGCTTGTTGTGCAGGAACAAGCCCCATATTGCTAGGAGCCGCGACACTACTCGCCGCTACTCCTGCTGTCCCAACAGAACCGCCACTAGTTGAAGGTCCAGGTGGGGGGGCTAAGGAAATAATATATAGTATTTCTCAAAAAATCAATATCACTTTTATATATCTTATTTATATAAAATTGGAAAAAAATATTGCATATTGCACTTTTTATTTTATTTCCATTTATGTTCCTACATTTATATTTTTATCCTTAATTATTACTAGAATATATGGCAAAAATTTTGATATGCAATTTTGTTTATTGTTTGTAAAGTATTGTATTAAACAATTATTCAAAGGAGTTATAAGTATTAATACTTAAGAAGAAACTTCAAAGTTAACAGATTACAGTATCTTCCATTTCTTTTTTTATGTCAGTGATTGTAACAAAATGCAGAAAAACATCTTTGATATATTTAACAAGATAATTAACAAACGATATACTTCCAACAATATTACATTATTGAACAAATAATATACTGAAGTAATCATAAAGATGTTATATATATATATATATGTAAAATTTGCTTCTATATATTTACATATCACAATAGAATATAACATAATTAAATGATAGAATTTAAATTAATGTTAAATTGTTTCTCCATATTAGACTCACATATATAGGGTAACCCTGACGATATATAGTTTTCAATATCTGTTTTTGATAACATATTTATCGATTTGTTTATAAACTTATAAAAAAAAATTTCTTGCAATTATAAATTTTCCAAAAATTGCGATATTTACAGCTTTTACAAGCATTTCATTAAAAAAAAAATATATATTATATATTATATCATATGTTCCATTATTATTCTTGCTTTGAGTATTTTAACAATTATTTTTAAAAAAACGTTCTTTTTTTCTAACTCATTATTAACAAAATTAATTCTTTCATAATAATTCCTACATCTTATGTTGGTAATTATAAATTTTACATATAATAACTTTTACACATTTTAAATTAGTAAGGTGCTGATAACTGTATTGTTTTAAAACAGGATTTTAACATTTATTATCAGTACTAAAACTCTACAGTATATGTTGCTGCGTGTTATAGATTTTCAGCACTGACAATGAATCAGAACGTAAACTAATAGTAAGATTGAAGGATTAATGTTCCTGTGATTAAGCCAAAGTTAAGCCAAACTGCCACCATATATGGCCAAATTAACATTGGTGACATTCACTTTATCTTATTTAGGTTGAATATTACTACTAAATGCCTAGTATCATATTTGACGTCAAAGATATACGAAATACAAGACTAAATACTGATTCAATATGTCAATCATAATGAAGGATAATGAGTCTCCAGAAATTCTCTATCCTATGGCCTTTTAATTCAGTATTCGAATTGCCATTCACAGAAAAGATACACACTTCAATATATTGTAGAGTTCAATGAATGAAATAGTATTCTTTAGTTAATATTGCATCTCTCGCACGATAATTTTTCAGACGTACTGGTTAGTTATCGAAGAAAATGGTCAAGTCTAGAAATTTTCTATTCTATAGATATTTAACAGGAAAATTCTATTTCCTTCGTCAACTAATGATTGTGATGATTTATATTAGTTTTGTATTTTATTTATATTGTATGGCAAATAAAATAATATTCTAATAATTATAAAGACAGCTCATATTAAAAAAAAAAAACCATCATTTTTAATGCTTGTTTCTACCAATGTAGTTTAAAATTTCTATCTTAATTCCATTTTTCATCTTTTTCTAGTTTTAAAGCTGATATTTATAATCAATTTTTATATTTAAATAATGTTTTACAAGATGCTAATATGGCCCTATGATTAGTTCGTAACTTCAGACTTGAAATAAGAACGGTCTAAGAATATCGGTTTAAGATGATAAAAAGATGAAGAATAAGTTGAATCAAGATTAAAATCAATCTATGTTAATAAAAACAAGTATAAATGTTTATTTCTGATTGAAATAAATCAATGTAGATCATCAAAGAATTATAATAATTGTATACATTGTTACCAAAGCATAACAAGCTATATCCGCCTTGATCATAACTTTCATAATTTTTGAAGTTTATACATTATATATTCTTTTTAATGTTCTGATGCTTAATAAACTTTCCAATAATGCTCCTAGCTTGAAACAGTCTTCTAGTAATGTGATTCATGTCGGAAACATGTGACACAGCTGGTTTGTAAAACTCGGGACAAATTTTCCACATGGATTTCGGATGCAGATACAAGCAGAGGAACAGTGACAACGAATTGTCAATTTTCTAACAGAGTATAAAAGGTCAGTAGGCCTTTCCCATCACCATTTGCTCCAACACCTAAACGTTGCATTCTTTCACGGTAGATAAGACCATAATCTAGAAAGAGACGCTAGATACCAGAATTAGCTAACGCGTGGAGGCCGTCGTGTCGCGGGTGAGTGACGACACGCGTGCCTGTTGAACGAGGTTCATCCGAGGTCATTCGGCGTGTCTTCACGCACAGGCGTCGCAACGTTTCTTCACGGAGTTTTCCGGGTCGGAGGAACAATCAAGGAGAAGGAAGGCGGACGTTCTGAAAGCCGTAAGCAAGCATGCAAGCATGCGTGCGTGCACCGTGAGCGGGACGAACGAGCCCGCGAGCTCGCTTGCAAGGAACATCCGTAGGGATGGCTCGAACGTGTTTACGAGGATTTCCGTAGACTCTAGCGGGGATACGACGGCGTAATGGCACTCACGTTGTCCTGCGGGGTACATTCTCGCTGCTGTCGAGTGTAAAAGACCAGATAACCACTAATAAATAAGTAAAAAAATTCAACACAAGACCCCACTGGCCACACCACACACTTCCCCACAACACACACTGCGAACGACACCACCAAACGAGACTGTCCCTCCGCAATGGCGTCCGCTAACGCGGCGCCTATTGGCCATAGCGCGGCCAATTGGCGCACAGCGAACGACACTCGCGGTCGACAATCCGCGGCGCTTCGCTCGTTCGCACGTTGTTGCGCGCGGTATTCGCGAATCATTTGAACTATTCCGATCAGTCTCGAAAATTTCTGTCTGATCTTCAGAAAACTTCCATTAGTAATGTTTGTCACGTGCGTCATCTCTTTCTAGAAAAAAAAAAAAAAATCGAACACCTGCCGATATTGATGAGACTACAATATATCATGACTTTTCTATAGTATGCCTGTTCGATTAACGAGAATAACGGATAAAAATAGCGATGAGCACCAATCCGGAAGATTCAATCGACGCGTCACTGTTCTCCTTATCATTCCTCATCTTTGCTATTAACGAGATATCGCTGTCGTAATCGTGTAATCTAGCACGCATCATAAAAAGACCTGGAAGAACTGTACCTACGACTAAACCATTATTAACTATGCTCACGTTTCTATGAATGTACATTAACTAATTTTATAATTAATTAATATATAAAATTATAAAATTAAGTAATTTCATAAATATTAAAATAATATAAATACTGCTAGAAAAGAAAGTTTGATGGGTTTGACTCTACTGTACTTTAATAAGTACAATAAACAAGTATAATAAAAAAAATCCTTTTTTATTGAGTGCAATGATTTAACTATTTAAATAATAGAAAAATCACAAAAATCAAGTTTTTAATGATTGTAAACGAAGTTTGCAGCTAGTATGCTGACTTTAATGACTTGAGATATAAATTAATAAAAACAAATAATTTCCATATTACATCACATATTGCACAGGATGCACAAGTAAAAGTAAATATTGATAATTTAATATGCTGCTTGCATATTAAATTATCAATTTTTTATCGCATCATCAGTACTATGTTTTTTTATTTAATAATTGTAATACATTTCATAAACTCACATGATATCCCTATATTGATAGCAAATACTATTACACGAATAAAGTCCTTTACATTATCATTTGTAAATAAAAAACTTTTACAAATAATAATCGATAAAATAAGAAAAAAAAAGAAAAAAAAATATCAGAATACATCGATGATCACGACGGGCGTTCGGCGTTGTGCAAGATCGATCCGTTGCCAACCTGCCGAATCTGCCGCAGAGTTCGGCCGCAATGGTGGCAACATTGGCGCGGCAAGTTCCGGGCAGTGACGCCGCGAGCGCCACTGCGTCAAGTATTGTGTGTCGCGTTTACGAGTATCGTATTCACGTCGCGACTTCAAGATGTCGATTAGTTTTTCCGGGGCCATCAAACGCCCCGGCGGGATAACGAGCTTGATCGTAAAGCAGCTGCGGCGCGTCAATCTAATGCCCGTTAACAAGATTGACATCCGTTTCGATCCGTTCGACCGTCAGTCCAAGCAGACGAGGTTAGTCTCCTGAAGTTGGCCGCGCGGCGGACGCGCATCACGATTCTTACGATTGCGCGGGAATTATCGAAACGGGGTTCCGCGCGCGAGACATGTGTCTACTTATTTTTTTTTTAATTTTCAGGAAAACACGTTTGCATAATTTCTTTGTAAAAAGTCGAGCGGGAAGTTTGTAAATATAATCGAGTTTTTCGTATAACTGGCTGCGTTTATTCTGCAACTTTTGGAAGTTTATTTCGCTGAGGTCTGTTCCTCTAAATCTAAAAATACAATTCCATAAGCACGAAGGAAACTTTCAATAATTGCAAAATAAACATTGTACTAAACGCTGCCGTTGTACCATTTTTTATGCAATATACTTTGATACGGTTGGATGCACGAAATTTCGAAAATAAAAATAAGAAAGTTTTGCGAGTTATATATTGATCTTTTCAAATAACATTTTATTCTAATCGCGAAGAATAGGAATAAATGTACAGTTTCGAGCAGGATCATGTCTTCTTTCCCAGAGACATACATACATATTTTCTATTAATATAATTTAATTTTAATTTAATTTACTCTTCACCTTTTTTGATTCTTAGAAGAAAAGGATGAAATAAGAATAAAAAATAAACTAAACCGAAATTGTACATTAATAGAAATAGATTCATTAAGCCGATTTTGGCGACAGTTCGATTAATTTAACTGACAGTATTGCTATTCCGTGTGTCGAAACAAAAAATTCAATAATTTTCCTCATGATAACAAAACGGTACCGTTTGATAAGTTAATCAGAAATGACGAAGATTAGTCGAAGTCACCCTTCGATATCCCAATAACGATTAAAGAGGATTAGATAGAACGAAAGGTCCTCATAAATGAAATATATTTTCGCGTACCCTACTATCAGCGCTATCTTGTGAGTCTATAATGCCACATTTATCAATATAACAGTTTTGCCAAAATATCTAAAAATTTATAACTAGAAATCTTTCTATGAAAAAAAAAAAACCAAGTTACTTTTATATCTGCCCTTTAGCGAAATTTTCAAATATTTCAGCAAAATTGTTCTTTGCATGAAATGTAGTTCATGCTATATATATACTGCAAAATATACACGTATATATACCGCTTTACAGATTGTAGCCAATGTAACACATTCTTATTAATTACATTTAAGTATATTAAAATGACATTTTATTTTAAACATATATTTTTATGAAAAAAATAGAAACGTAATGAGGCATCAGATTCGACATATAGTTTTGATCGCACGCGCACCTCCACTCTATCCAATCCTCTTCAATAACGATCAACCACCACCAACCCGCGAGTCAGGTTGGTACTCGACGACGTCATCCCCACGCACGCGCACCCCTCGGCGCCAGGTTAGCAGACGATATGCGCAGCCCTCCCTATTTATAGAAGCGTGTCTCGATCGTGTGTGCGTTGCTAGTCAAGAACGTTGCTAGAAGCAGTTCCAAAGATTCACGAGGTCTTTCTAGCTGCCCTGTTGTCGCTCGGATAATCCGCGTTAACAGGTAATAAAGAATAGGAGAAAACGAAAACCTTCCTCCTCTCCCTTCTCCGTCCTACCCCATCATGATTCCGCAATAGCGACTTTGACGTTTGCCTACAATCATGGCGTTTGGTGCGTTCGACACTGACACGATGTTTGCGCGATGACGTGAATTCCCATTTCATATATTGAATCACGAGAAAAACCCGCCTTTTAGACGATCTATCTATAATTCCAGTCGAACTTCGGAAGAAGGTAGAATCAAATAGAATCCTATCCACAATTTATAATAGTATGTTTTGATCACGTGTATATTTTAAATATTTTATATTATGTCTTGTTTTGTCTTTAAACGCTTGTCACGTGCATATATACACATAAATTTAATTTCATTAATATTAAATTACGTAAGTAACATAAAAAAATTTAATTATACAATAATAAATATTAATTTTATTATAAAATGAAATAATCAATAATTTATTGTAATTGAATATTTTAAATGTTAGTATTTAGTATTTTAAATATTTTGAGTTCTTTTTCAAATACTTTTCGCGTATATATACGAATTTAATTTCATTAATATTAAATTACATTTATGTAATAAATGTAGTAAATAATTAAGTATTAAATCAAATTAATCTATTATAATTTTAAAATAATTTTATTATATTAAATAAAATTATCTTCTAAATTTTACGCAAATTGCAGGTCGTCTAAATAAAGCTTTGAGTTACTTTGATTACAATGTGCGAATACAATGCTCCTATATTTATTTCAACTATCTTACGCGCTCGTGTATGCATCTATTCTTTTTAATTAGACTAGTTTACATCGATTTTGATTGATAATTAAATCAAATTGCTGATACACAATCCATAAACATAAGCATCGGAATATATCTACGAGACATCATATTTAATTTTAAGAGAGCTTTTAATTGATTTAGTCACTTTTGCGAAAATTGAGAAAAATGAATAATCTATTGTTATCTCCCTCTTGTCATACAGATTTGTGTACAATCAGAAACATATTTTTAAAAAATGAATATACGCGGACTTTTCTCCCGCTTCATAATAATGTTTCTCTTTTAATTATTCATTTAAAACGAATGTAACTTACCATTACATTGGCCACATCCATATGCTTTGCCGAGCATGGAAACGGCTGTAGTTATACGAAGGGTACTTAAATCTGGCATTGGAAGCGGTAATTGCTGCTCCATTTGTGCCATTTTGCCTGTGAAAGAAACGGTACACACATTGAGACACACAACGGGGAAGTAATATCAGCAAATCATGTTTTACTATGAAATTGCGAAACAAGATTGCCAAAAAGGAAAAATAAGAGAAAAAAAAAACAAAACGTAGATTAAGCGATGAAAAATTTAATTTCTACAACCTTAAAAAGCATTGTACAGATTAGACTTTCTTACAGATCAACACGTGAAATAATAACATGCATAATGTTTTTATTTGCAGAGATTTTCTATTTTACATTAGCGCTCCGAAAATTCGTGCAACGAACCCGCAGTGCTCATTAAAAACAGATGTGTGTGATCGTTCCGAGCCAATCATCACGTTCAATCTTCGTGAGTATAATAACAAAAATATGGAGAATTGTTCACGTCATTGTTTACGTTTCAGTGCATATCGCTATAGCTCAATTCATTCATGTGAGTGTTCGTATCGTACAAAGCGGAAAAATATTAAAAAAGGAATACGAAAAGAAAGATGCATAAGATGTGTGATTAAATTGCTTTCTTATTCAATAAGGCCCAGTTTTACAACTCACAGTTAACTCTTAACCGGGGTTCAACTTATTTCTCGTCTCTTTCTAATTGTAATTGTAAAATTAGAAAGAGATAAAGAATAAGTTAAATCTCGGTTAAGAATTAACCATAAGTTGTGAAACTGGACCTAAATCTTTATGAAATCGTCCGTATACTCAAAGTTCTATTCCGCGCTAATAAATCGGAGTTAATATCGCAGTTATTTATCTAAATTATTTCGTCTAGATTTTTTCTTTTATATATATCTTTTCCCCATAATTTCGCACAGATACAAACAAGTAGGTCACACCTGGCTTGTTTATTTTTTCAGAGTCAGGTGAAAAAGTGGTGTTAAAAACGGCCCTTTTAACAAGCCTGAACATTTTACAACTTTACAACAAGCACATCACTAGCCTGATTCCGCCCGATCCGGCTGAGCTTGAGGCTAAACAAGCACTCCTGGAAGAGAGGAAAAAGAAGAAAACGCGGCCGCATCATAAACAAAAATTATATAAGAAGCATAGAGGAGTGTATCATTTACTTTAATTTCATTGGCGACTTATTGGACCGCTTATTGGTAATAAATGAAATATCAAATTATGTTTACACGATGTACAAGTTTTTCCAGAAGTCTACTCAAACAAAATATTTCTAAATAATGTATTCGATACGTAGCCGTGATTTTCATCCTATTTTATGACATCGCAATTAATCTTCTGTAGCGTAAATTATTTTTTTTGTCTGAATTACATTTAATACTTGTTTAAATATTGTAAAAAAGCCTATATAGATATTAATAATTATAGTTTATATTCTTGCAGGATTTTACTAAACACCAAAAGGTGTCAGATTTATATTAAATAATAAAGAAATTTATTTCGTGCAATCAAAATATTAGATTGCAGTAAACCGATTGTAAAAAATGAAAACGCTAATTTTATTAATTTAAAATGCACGGGAAGGAAGTTAGCGTAACGACGAATGAAATGATAGGAAACAGTAGAAATTACCATTTAAAACTTCTCGATATGTTCTACAATCATGTTCCAGCCTTCACCGACGTGTTTGACGAAGACTCTTGGTATGTTTTCGTCATTTGTTTTGTAGCAGGTACTTTTCTGGTGGCATTTATTCTTTCGAGATTCATAACTATAAAACCTGTTGAGTAAGATCGTGTATAGCGAATTCAGTTTGCAAGATGTTTTGTATTTCCCGTCAAATTACATTTCTTCATGATTTTTTTCGCGCACCGCAATCATGTAAACCTTTCAATAAAAGGTATAATATATAAATTTAATATAAACTCACACCATATAATAAGAATGAAAAAATTCTTTGCTAATTACTATTGTAAGAACAGGTACAACTTCCAAAAAAATGTAATATGTCATAAATCGTTTGTGCTGATAATAAAATGTTATTAAAAAAATATTGTCTGGTCGTTTAAGTTAGGAATTATATATTTAGCTAGTCTAACAACTTGTCTTGTTTCTTAACAAAACTTATTTAAAAACTTAAAGAACTGGTCAGCAACTGACTATGATTTTTGAATGATGAATTTTAGGTTATTTTTTATTTATTTACAGTGACAATTTAAAGAAAGTTATTCTTTTTGTATATTACTTATTAGTTCCCAGTACAATTATTTCTGTAGAAATTTAATATTTTTACTCAATCACACACATGAATATTTTTAATTCTTATACGAATTTTTATTCTCATTACTACTAATATCTAGTATATTGGACAAATATGAATTTTATATTGCTCTGAAACGTTCTCGTGTGATTAATAGCAAAATTAAAAATTAACGCAAAAAATATTGCTCAAACAAACTACGAGCAGTTTCGGCAGACTCGTGCAAATCTCGTTTCTCAAGTTTGCCAAGTAGTTTTGCTTCTCCTTTCTTCTGCCCACCTCTCTTCTCTTTCTCTATCTCTTCTGCCTTGTGTTTCCTTCTATCTCGTCCATGTGTGTGCATTTGGTTCCTTTCATTCTTTGTCTGTTCTGACTGTACCCCGCTATCGTCTTTACGGACATATATTCTTTCTACAACATAGATCTTTTTCTTTTTCTCTTTCATCTCTAAATTTCAAACCGGACTTAAAAGTAAGAAATCAGCACGTATGTGAAAAATAATCGCTGGAATATAAAGATTTGTGTTCGCTCGTGCGATTTTACTTAAACAAATTTACTTCGCAATTAACTCGCACAGAGTTAGACGTGTCGAGGCGCGACATGTTTTATGCTTGCGATAATAAAATCGTAATGTAATATGATTTTATTGCGAACGGAAATATTAAAACATACCGGCTTCCATTTTCGCTTCCATTTTAACAATCCTATAAACTGTACGTATACGTCAGACTCGACATTCCATAATCCCAAAGTGATTCTTTATCATTCTTAGTAACATTTGGTTCATTCCTGATTTGTATTCTCAACCTCTATTTCAACTCAATTAGCATTAAATAAGTTAATTGTCTTTAATTAACAATTTATGAAGGATGCCGAATTCAGAATTTGGAAGAGTATAATTTTCAAATAGCTATTTCAAGCAACCCGTATGGTGTCTAAAAGAAGAATAGATACAAAGAAAATCAAGCAATATATCAAAATATAAATTAATAAAGCATCAAAGTGCGTGGAGATTAAAGCTGCGCAAACAAGGCAATCTGTGCTGCAAATGCACAAAGTAACTTTAACTCTTTCAAGGCAATCTTTTAGTCACATAAACAGAACAAAATCCTTAGTAAGAGGAAAAAATTCTTTAACTTTTCAACTTACATTTTTTCTATAAGTTTCAATTTTGAGAAATGCTATTTAAATAAATTTAGCAAATAAATTTATAAACATTATAAATCGAACCGTTGATTCTATGCAAAACAAGCAGATAGAATTGCTATTTAATTTTCCAGAAATATCAAACATTTTTCGAAATAAACCATCATCAGTGTCTTGAAAGGGTTAATAGTGAGGCGATGAGAGAAAAGATGTAGGATTGAAACTGTGACATTCTCGACGAGTTCAATTTCCGTCTACGATAAAGGAATCTTGTGATTCGGTACATGAAAACATTTGCAAGAGATCACTCTCGCGCGTCTCATAGTCTAGGGAACTTATCGAACTCGGCGAAATTCTGTCGAGGTTTCAAATCCAACGATGAGAGACTCTTCTTATTTAAGGACTCGGCACGCTCACCTCGTTTCTGCGTGTATCCTCGGGGTGATAGATAAAATTTACGACATGTAAGGATTGTAAAGCGTTTTTCGTAAAGCTTGTAGTTCTTCACTTCACACCGGCATTCTCGGTGGTCGGTTCGCACGCAACGGAGCGACGACAACGAAGACGGTGATGACGATGCACTGACGATATACTGTTCTGTCCTGCGTGCGTGCACGCGAGACTACGTGGTCGCGGCAGCCGTGCTGCCGCGGCTATCACTCGCGAACACGGGAAATTGCATCCCTCGTTGCTGCTCCGACGTCAATGTCCGCACACGTGACCACGATTCTCTGCAAGAACATTCGCACATCAAGACTTGTCACCGAGCATTCATCGAAATACGGTGCACTTGCGAGATTAGTCGCGAGATCCGGAAAGACGCGGGCAGGTAGTGGCGATTCTTTAAACCCATTTTCTTTTTTCTCCCTGTAAATATCTCAATTTTCATATAGAAAATTTAATTTTTATTTAAAATAACGAAAAGCTCTCTAATATATAGAGCATTATTTATTAATCTTCTGCTTTCTTCACATGAGCGAAACTTCAAACTTAAATTATTTTTGCTCAAATTTCAATTTTTATTATTATAAATAAATATTTTAACATTTGAGTTAAAAAATTATTTGGTAATATAACAGAGACGTTGAAAACTTTGATTTTTTTTAGAGCCTAAATCAGTAAAAAAACTGGTGCTGAATAAAAAATTGCAAACAGAGGAAGTAAAAATATGTTGCAAACGGAAGATTAAATATTTGTTTAAAATAATGTAAAGCTCTATATTTATATACAGAGTATTATTTAAATATTTAAAAGAACATAAATTCAATATTTATAGCTTACGTACAAATCTAAAGAAGATTATGAAAAATAAAGGAGATTTATTTTTAATCCTTGGGAATGCAAATGAGAGAATCTGAATCTAATTTCAGATATAACAACGCTCGTGATATTTCTTTCATAACTTTAATTTGACTCCGTCTAATCATACTGTTGTCACATATCTGTGATAATATTTAATATCAAAGAGATAATAACGACAGATAAGATAATCGTATTTTTTTTTGTGAAAAAAATGCAATCCTCCTTTTTTGCAAAAAAGTAACACTCTAACAGACAAGATATTCGTAAAGAAACATCTGTATATGTATGTGTATATATACATATATATACATACAGGGTGTCCAGAAATTTGAGAGTAATATTACTGTAGTGTGAAACTTCGTGCAAAATTATGTAATAAAAGTGCAAACCACTTTTTTCCATAAGATAAGTTTTTTAAATATAAACGTTTAAAATTTGACTAATCATAAGCGTTGATCAAAAAGTTATTTGTCGTGTGACGTACGTGCAATGATGTTAGGTATTAAACAAAACATTGTCACTGCATGCACATTGTGTGTCACATGGACGGATAATTTTTCGACCAACACTTATCACTACTCAAACTTTAAACGTTTATACTTAAAAGACTACTTTACGAGAAAAAGATGGCTTGCATTTTTATTACTTAATTTTTCACGAAGTTTTACGCTGCAGTAAGATTACTCTCAAAGTTCTAGACACCTGTGATATTATATATATGTATATGTATGTATATAATGATTACGCCTAAATATATGTATTTATATAAATTATTATATATTTATATAAAATAATAAAATATACTTAGGCATGAAATAATCATCGACTGTCAACGGACAGTAATGACATTTCTCCACGCTATTTTCACCACGCTACTGGCGATAACATTATGAATGAAGACAAAAGCCGAGAGCACCGTTCATCAATAATCCGTGCGTTTGAACAAGTAGTGATGCGCTTCTCCATTTACTTGCCGACTTACACGGATTATTCGATGCACAATTTAGTTCCTCTCGTTCAAAATATTCATTTACGATCAATTTCACTTTAGTAAACTGGACCTTTTTATCGTGATACACTTTATACAGTACGAAAACGAGTTCCAGCTATAGAATAAGAAAATTGCGGTATATACATTAGACAAGATGTTTCGTAACAGATTGCATCATGTTACTCCAAACATAGTATAATCGATATACACCTAATGTGTATGTACTGTACATATATAACGCAATACTATGCTATGCAACACATGTGGTTCAAATGTAGAAATGTGAGAATCAACGTCAAACGTCGAAATAAGAAGAAAATGTTAAATTCTCATGTGTCTACATAGGTAACCAAGTCGTTTTGATTTTAGTGAATCGAATGGTTCCTCGCAATAGACAAACTCCATATCATGTGCTAGTTTGAACGTATGTTGCCCTTGAAACGGATACGGAAGTTTAATGAGACGAAACGTCGCGACGCAGCGATACTTTTGCGGCCGTTGTTCGTATATCGCAGAGCTTTATCCACCGCCTGGACACACATAAAAAAATATCATTCTATCGCTGAGAAATGTGATTATGCAATTTATTTTTTCCTTGTAAGTAAATGGTTATCTTTAACACAGAATATTTTCTTGATAATGATCTTAAAATATTTATAATAAATATTATAAATTTTAGAAAAATTTATATGTATTCAAAACAAGAATTTATTTTGTTTTAAAAAATATAAAATTTATCGAAGAAACGACTTTATATAATAAATAGATCGAATTTGTTTTAATGTAATAATCTTCATTGAAATATTACAAACTTACTCTAGAGGATTCAAAATGAACTTAAAAATTTGCAAATAGAAAATATACATAAACTTCTAAGATACTCGAAATGAGTAATTATTTGCGTACATAATATTTTTCTATGTGGATAAAATATATACAAATAAGATTGTCGTTTCTCATGAATCGCTGCTGGTGACAAATTAGCAATCTAAAGGCAAATGATAGATAGTGAAAATAATTCTGTAATTCATACTTGATTGTTGCAGGATCTTCGCAAAATTATTTTTAATGAATTCGGTCATTCACACTACAATGGATTAATACATATTAAAGACTGTATGTATTTTATATAAAATATCATATCTAAATGCAGTAGAGCATAATATAATCAACTTTGACAATAGAATAATATATGTGCATTCTGTTAATTAACGTGACAACATTATTGGATATTTAATTATGTAAATATTTCGAATATTTATATTTCACATTTAAGTTTGTTAGTTTCATATTAGTTTTATAGCAGCTTTTATAATAGTACACACTAATTTAGCGTAATGACCGAACTCGCTATTTGATTGAACTTCTTAAATATTTTAAGTATCAATGATGGAATAATTTACTTCTTCTTTGGAGTAAAATCTTATTCTGAAGAATGAAAATTAAACCAATCTTGAAAGAGTGACTCAATTTTTAATCTTTAAAAATAAGATTTCACTTTTCAGAATGAGATTTTCACTCTGAAAATTTCTGAGGATAAATATTCAAGGACAATTACAGCGTTATTCCTTCAGACTTTGAAAAGTGCAAGTGTATTGGCATTTAAAGATACGGCTCCGATTCTCTTATTGTCGCTAAAGAATATGGATGTTTCAAAATCGCGTTTCATCTCCTCCCTCAAGATCAATCCTTAGCGTCGTGCGTGACGCGTACGCACCACTACATGCAGACGGAAGAGACGCGGCTTCCGCGTGCGTTCGCGCACACGCGGAACCGCGTACCACGCGCGTTAGCTACGGCTCACACTCCGCGTATGCAGTTCCGTATCTTTTTTTTTTTTCTTTTCCGTCGAACCGCCAGCGATGAGACAAGAAATTGGGTCGTTCGACCGGTCGCACGAATGACGTTTCTTCGCGTTAATGTTTCACCGAGCGATAATAAGCGACAAGCCGGGAAAACGCGTTCGTACGAGCTCATAAAATGTCCAATAAAATTCACGAAAGTCCACATCGCCACGATTTTGTTCAACATCGAAGCCAGATGTTTTGTGCATAATTAATTTTAAATCTTTTCTAATGGCAATCATATAAATGTGGCAAAGGTTTACTTGCTCACAAATTTCAAAGAAGTAATTAACTTTTACAGAAAAAAGCCACTTTAGTGGTATTGAAAATATGTATATATATCGTATTTTAAGACAAAAAAATACAATAAAATATATATAACGAATAATGATAACGAATCTTACTCAAGGAAAAACTGAGATTAAAAAACCTCCGTTCTCTAAAAGTTAATTAATTAACACAGTTAAGAAATAAAAAAAAAATTTAAATTGAATACAATTTATCATCATTCATATTTGTATATATACATATACACGACATGTATACATAAAATATATATTTATGTACACATGTATACGCCGTGTAATCCCGTAATCAAACGACATATGCACGCGACATATGTATACTTGTAATGTATACGCGCAAGTCTAAAGTTTCATTTAATAGGGGAGACTGACTAACTTCAAAGTTATCACAATTTTATCGCTTCACACACGGACGACGCATTGCTGCAACAGCAACGATCATGACGACACCAAGTTAATCATGTACGAGAACGATGATTCATACTGTTTGCACAGAACGTACATTGACACTTGTCACTCTCTCGTCTAACCTTCAAATTCAACCCTTTTTTTAACTTTCGTGGACGACACGACGGTCTCGCTCGCCGCGGTCGGCGTATCGGAATGCCGCGCGCGACGCAACGCGCGGCGCGGCGCGGCACGGCGTGACGTGACGTGATGTGACGCGCGACACGACGCAGCACGATGCGCAACCACGCTCGCTCCGAGGACGACGGTCTGGGACGCGAGGACCAAAACAAAGGGACGCGTCGCTAGAGAGAGAGAGAGACACGCGGACTCTACATCGAGAATAACGAGTAGCAATTTCGAACCGTCGAGTCGTCGCGATGTCCACGTACGCAGCACTCCCGCGTCTTTCGGCACCACTCGTCTTCTCCTACTTCTCTCTTTTTCTTTCTCCTTCTTCTGATATTGTTGCTCGAGGCGTGCCTGCTCTGCCCGTCGTCGTCGCTTTCACTCGCGACGCGATGCCGCCGGACGCGCGATCTCCTCGGCGCGGAGCCGCCAAAAACGATCACCAAGTGTCAAGGTTGCCATTGTGCACACGTACGTGGACTACGCGCGAGAGTATTACGCTCACGCACACCATCTTACATCATTCCACGTCACCCCTCTTACTCCCCCACGTTCCCTTTAAGCCACTACCTGCCCGCCCGCTCTCTTCTTTCCCCCACCGTCTTGGCACCCGTCGCGGCCGCCGCGGTACCGCTATCACAACAATGGCATTGGAAAGAAATTACGATACCCGCAGCTTATTTCACGATGACACTGGCCACGACACGTCGCGGCTCACCGCAACGGTTAATCGGATTCACACGCAGACAGGAAACTGGGCTCCTTCACGCGTCCGACCCGATGCGTTATTCGCCGCGGCTTTTGTCAGCGAAATTTCGCCGTGGCGCATTCAGCGATCAGCGTTTCGCGAGGGAGTTCCCCCACTACTTGTACGATTCACGCGGCTGCGCGCCAGCAGAGCGCAGGGCCGGCCTGAGTCGCCTGAGCCGCCTCAGCGGGCACCCCGTCATACGACCGTGTTTACAAACAAACGCTCCGGCCGGGACGCCGCTGCTTCGATCGCTATGGACGCGTTGCGTCGCGGCGACTAGACGACCGACAATTCCAATTCACGATTATATCGCGCGTATCTCGGTTAATTCAGTGAATTTCTTGTCTGGTTATTAATTACTTTTGTCTCTATTAAATGGAAGTCTAAAAATATATGCATGTTTCACGCCTAAATACCTTTTGGTCAACTAAAATAGAAATTCATACACTCGATTAGGTTCAAATAGACTTTGATTTGCTCTTTAAATATTAAATAAAATTGTTAGATAAAGAAATGTATTTTACAAAATATCAAATATAAAAAAATCAAACCAAAGTTAAGGAATACATAATTTTATGTATTTTACTCTTATTAGTAATTGCTAATAACTGAGATTATTTTATTCAATTTAAAGACTTTTGTAAATGGTATTACAATTTTATTAATATTTTGGAATTGATTATTGCGTCAATCTATTATTTTTAAATAATTCGTTTTCTACAGAAATTCTGTTGAAAATGTTTGCGCTTCTCGCGCTACAGCCGTACCTGCATGATGTCATGATCAAGCAGCCAATCAGAAATCACCGCGATTAAACGTACAAACACCTGACGACACATTTACGGCGTCACTTTGAGCAATCTTTGCCTTTCTGACCTAACCTTTTTTGTCTGAGAAAATCAAACCAAATAATTATGCTATTTATGTCGTAACTTATATATTTTATTAATAGTAACTTGATGATATGATATAGCACTAATTTATTTTTTTTTGTCAATCAAGAAATTGATAAAAAAAACACAGCTGACGCCATATATCGATTATCATGTAGGTCCAATAAAACGCTTGTGCGTCGTAAACAAAGGCGCATGATTGGACCGTTTTTTCCCGCCATTCCGTTTCTTACTATTTAAATTCTACATTTGATTTTTTCATCAATAAAATGTTTTTTTTACGGAATTACTTATTTTTAACTTGTTATGAATAAAATTTGAAAATTAAAAAAAAATTCTTTAATACAAAGCGTAACAATGTCTCTTTACTCGTTAAAAGGATCGAGTAAATAAATTAGGAAAATAAAGTGACCGAATATTTCACAACAAAGGACGTAATTGAGTGAAAAAACTTTATAATCTTATCTTTTATATAAGAGAAATATGGTATTAATTTAAAAAATAGAAACATGTGATAATTGGCTACTCGGTATTTCAACCATTTAAATAATTTCAAACACAAAACTTTGAGACATTTGAATACTTATATAATACACGAATTTGGTACATATATTCGATTTTATTAAATTATTTTATTTAAGTGTTAGTAGTTTAATAAATCCAATAAATGTATACAAAAGACCCAATATATCAATTTTCGTACATGTGTAATTTTGATAGAATAATGAAATTCCTTGTTTCTATATTTTAATCGATGTGTTTGCTAATCTCTTATTAATATACAAAATTAACATTGCGGATTTTTGACGGCTTGGAGAAACGTTTACATATACATCCAAAAGTGTTACTAAAATTATATATATAGGTATATCTAAATTATTTCGAAGAAAAATATATCCAGCAAGATTTTTTATTGCGTATTCATTGCAACATAATAATAATGTAACGCATAATTTCGAAATAAAAAAAGGCAACGCCTGAAATTAAGGATGCATACAAATTACATCCTTAATCTAAAGCCATGCCTTCGTCGTCATCGTCCTTTTTATCAGGACTAGCAGCCGATGATTGCTTCTTATTCTTGTCATCTTGTCCCTGTTGAGCTTGTTGTCCCTGATCGCTCTTCGCTTCGGACTCCAGAGCGCTGACGAATTCTTCGATGTTTCCACTGGCTGCGGCACTGACGGCGTCCGGTCCCAAGCCGAATTGACGGATGACAGGGCCCGCCTGGCCCGACTGCAAAGCAGACCAGAACATTGATAGCGCCTGGGAGAACTGGGGAGACGATAGCGTGGTAGACAGGCTGTCCCCAGGTGGCAAGTGCACGTTCATAGCACTCTCCAAGTTCTCCGTCGCAGAAATCGCCTCCGATGAGATAGTGCTGGTCAGCTCTGTCGCTACGCCCCTCTGCCGGACAATAAGCTGCGCTGTAGCTGGATGAAAACAACAGACATACCCAGAGAAACTTCCCCAACTGCTCAGCAGAGCCACAGTCTCCGACAGCCAGGAAAAGTTCAGACAAAGGATAGTATTGCATAGTGAGAAAACCATGCCTCTGTCTTTTCTCTAATCTTGCTCTATCACAAATTTGCAGGTTAACTAATTAGTTTGACAACCAAATTAACATAGTCGAATTAAAAAAATTGTTACATGTTTTCTTTTTTTTAACTTTGCCTCAAAATGCTTTGAATCAAAATACTTTGTATTCAGTAACTTAACAGTAAAGTGTTAATAACATAATTTCATAGTATTGTAGAAAATATTATATATGTTTAACAGTCTTTCAAAGAAATAATACTACATAAAATTGTATTGGACTATGTAACATTGAAACTTCACTTATAGATTATTAAAACTTTACCGAGTTTCAAAAGTAAAAAAAAGCAAACACAGTATTGTAAAACATATTAATTAGGACTTATAAATTATGTCACTTTTGTACTGATATTATTATCTACGAGCATATAAACTAACACATAAACACGGCTATATTAAAATATAATACCAATTCAATTTAGAGACATTAAATATGAAGTCCGTTATTTCATCACAAATTTTTTTTGTAATGGTTTTGTTGGTTTAAGTTTACATATAATATTTTTAATGTTAATTTTCTAGCATTGCACTATATTATAGACAATTACTAATTATTCTCAAATAATGAAGCTACAAAATTCGCTTTTACTCAAAGAAAACCATTTTAAACTTGTAAAATATTGAATAAGCTTGAAAGCTATTCTGCAACTTCTGTTATCAAGAATGGCACTTTATATATCCCTGACATTGATAGTAGCTGTAAAAAATATACAATTAGTATTATACGATAAGATAATCTATTTTATGATAAGCTATTCTTTGAATTTTCTACATTACACTTTGATGACGTATTAATAACTTCCACATAGAATTTATTCGATTTATGGTTGCTTGGTTCCATCATTTTACTTATTGTGTTTTCAGAATACTATATATTTTTTTATATGTAAACTATGTAAAAAAAATACTGTTATCCTTCTGCACTTTTGATTTTATTCTTGTATATTAATTTTACATAAATATTAATTTAAAATATATAATAAGTGATTTTAAGATAAATATTTGATATCTTTTATCTCTTCATTTGATTTAATCTTTTCATATTTGAAAAAAAAAAGTTATCTGTGTATAAACTAAATCATAAAGATTGAGTTTATCCAGTAAATATTATTATTAATTAAATTGATTTATCTTCGATAAAAAAATTTTTTATTTCAAATTATTTATAGAAATATCGTAATATCAGATGTGTGAAAAATTTTTTTAAATGTAGATATAAACATAAACACACAATGTGTAATACATATTTCTCAAAGAAATTAAACATAAATTTTGCAAATGAGAAGGTAAATAAGCCTATGTGAGCCGTCACAAGTTGTAATGTGTGTGTAAAATTGTATTCTTCAAAGAAATTATACAGACGTTTCGACAATTGATTTCGTCCTCTTCAAGTGCCAATATTATTAGGTGTACAAAAAAGTTCTAAGCTTTTGTTTGTAAAATTCAATCTTTATTCGTATGTAATCGCACGGAAATGGCTTGCTGCGTAACGCCAAGCTGTTCTGCAAGCTCCTTTTCAGTTTGCGCAGAGTTTATATCCAGCAGTGCTTGCAATTCGTCCGTTTCAATCTTTTCAGGGCGTCCAGCAAGCGATTTATCTTTAAGACTGAAATCTCCTTGGTGAAACTTTTGATACCATCTTTTACATGTAGCATGACTTACAGCGTTCTCTCCATATGCAGCACAAATCATTGCAGTGGCTTCAGCAGCATTTTTCTTCAGATGAAACGGGAAGAGGATGGAAAATCGAATATGCTCTTTTGTTATTACCATCGTGAACACTACTGATTTTTGAGATTATGTGCATCAAACGCCAAACCGTATGGCATTTTAGAAGGCCAAATGTTAACGCTTTAAAACCGCAAAAGGGCGGAAAGATATATAATTTAAATTGTTATTCCGGTTGTATGAAATCTAAAGCTCAAAACTTTTTTATACACCTAATATAATCCAAAATTAGTACTGTGATAATAAAATTAATTGATTACATCAAAATTCCCTGGCGTCATCTTTATTTAAAATTGTTCTAACGTCGTTTATTATATCTAGCAGGATATTCAAACTATGATGAAAGTCACTAATAATAAAATAGAAACAAAAAAGAAAGAGATTATAGCTATTATTATTAAATTTAATGTAGTCACTAATGTGTTTCAAGACTTATTTAAGAATAATTTCTCGATGACTCTCCTTTGCAATAAGAAAACGCAATCGGTCTTTCTGCTTTGAGATCTCAAAATTAAGTGAAAGGTCAAAGAGAATTAAGATTTTTACATAATAGTGTGTTCACATTTAGAAGAATAATACGAAACATGTGATAATATAAATATAAACATAAATATAAATAAATACAAAAATAATAAACATAGAAATAAAAATAAATATAATACAAATAGAGAGAATAAAAATAAAAATAATAAAAATAATAAATAAAGAATATTACCTAATTGACATTTAATTGGTGATTTTGCTAAATAAAAAACATCAAATTTTTGTTAACTTTTATAACGTTTAGTAATGTAATTTTCATATTAAAAAATAAAAAAAATAATGACATGCACATGTTTGTAGCAAAGTTATTAACTTTCGGTAAACATTTATAATGCAATTCAATGTATCATGTTTCATCATTATTATGATATTCTTGAAAGCCATTTATAGAGTGTTCTAAAATTATAAAAATATTGCTCTTACAACAAATTTAAAGAAAATGTTTTTTTTTTTTAATGAAGATATTCTAATTTTATGTATTCTAGATTTTAGTAAAATGGTTTTATGTTTTTGATCTTTTTTTCCTTTAAATTTAATTTATTAAAAATTGCAATTATTTATTATACAAAAATTAAAGATGCTTTGACATTTTCATTAAATGAAAATGTGAATTGATTATAAAAAGACCAAAAAATTTATGATGGAAAGACCATTAAGAAAATTTTAGAACACTATATAAATGGATACTTGTAACCAATACATTCAAAATTTATGACAGAGGCATCTTCTACTCACAGAACGTTAGCATCTTCAATTACCTGCTATCGTTTATCCCATATAGAGTCAAAATTTTTCTAATTCAATTATTAGAATATTTAAAAAATAGTGTGTATGTACATTGCATTATATTTGCATTAATTATTTGTTAAAAAAAAAACAATTTTCAATCAAAGTTCAATTCAATCCAACGATTAGATTAATTCCGTAAGAAATAAAAAAAGTAGTATGATATTACCTGCACAGCTGGCTCCGTTCGAGATGGCGTTGGAATTTCCGATAGAAAATTCTGCAAATCACTAAGTTGTATTCTATTACTTGGAGCTGCTGCTGTTGCAGCTGGCGTGGACGGAGCTGTTGTTCTTGTTGATGATTTATTATTACCTAGGAAAATATATCATTAGGATATGCTGCTTTATTTAAACAAACAGTTTAAACTTACTTGAAGATTTAGAGTCCGTATTGGGCCCAGGAGTCAACGAATGAGGTGGTCTAGTTACATTCGTAGTGGCTGGAGTGGATGAAGTCGTAGTGGAAGCCCTTGTACTCTGAACACCATGTGGTCTATTCATTGTACCTAATAAACTACCTAGACCACCGATTTGACCAACACCACCAAACAATTGTATAAGCTGTTGCTGCGACATGTTGTTCAATAAATTCTGAAGATCTCCTTCAGCGTTGGTACCACCACTCCTTTGGGATCCTGGAGTCGGTGGATTATTTAATACATCATTAATTTTTCTACAGTGCTCTTCATCTTTATCAGTTTTGAGATCCTATACAAGGAAAATATACAATGTATAAAATCATGCTAAATAAACATATAACAGACTATACATTCATATGTGGTAGCTGAAGACAATCATATGAAGGATAGATATGTATGGTCTGTTACTTTTTCTATCACACATTGCATAATGGAAGAAAACCATCTGATAAACTGCTTTCTGTTACTAATGTTGTCCTCATGTCTCTAATGAAAGCATCTATTATATAAGTTTATAATTTAATCAAGACATGGAAAGTTACTTTTTAAAAATAACAAGTTACAGTATTATTCACATTACCGACTAGAAAAAGTAATTAAAAAAAAAAACTAAACTTGTGACTATAACTTCATTACTGGTAAAATATTACTTCCATTTCCTGTATTTAATACACAGCTGATTATAAGATAATATAAATATCAAATTTTTGTTAAATTATATGAACATAAGACAGATATAAATTAATTTGTTCCAATAACTGCAGTAATTTTGCAAAATTGTATTTTACTTACCTGTAGCCAAAAAAAGAATTTTTTATTTGACGACTTAAACCTCAAAAGATACACTCTGCCAGTCTTACACTGAGGAACATGTTTAAATTCGCAATCATCAGGAAAGATAATTAAGTCCTGAAAAACATATAGTACTTTAGATCATGGTGCATGTTATTAATACAAATGGCAAATCAAGTGTGCAATAAAATAATTAAGAAGTATAGTTTCTCAGAGCACAAGATTGAACGGATTTTCCATTCACAAGATTTCTTTTTAATTTATTAAGAGTAAGAATAATCATCGTACGTCTTCAACTACACCGGTCGTTCGGTCTTTCCAGCAGAAATGCATTAATGAGTCGTCAGACTGATAGACATAGAGCTGGCCCTTCCGTGTATCCGGATAAACCATTTTTCCTTTCACGGTCATTTTACCAGCTTTAAATTCGACAAGGTTTTTCGAGGCACCGCGCGAAGCATTATTACCGAAAAGCGCACCGCTTGACATGTTTGCTAATATAAAAAGAAAATTGCCGTACAACGAGACTTTCCAACAGCCAATTCACTCCACTTGCTCCTACTTTACTTTACTTATGATACGGTGGGTGCGTTCAGATCTTCAGAGAGATTAGTACAATTGTGTCAATCTATCTTTGTCTTAAACCTAATAAACGATGAAGATAGAATGACACACACATGGCGCTAACAGCGACATCCCGAACGCACTCGATATGAGCATTATAAGACATGCCGATGACATTGCATTTGATTGCATTTCAAGATGGCGGTGCAAAACAAATTATCCTAGAGTCCCTAGAATACAGAATCCGGTAACTAGCAGACCTTTTTTCATTGGATCAGAGTCGCAGCTCCTAATAATGGCGGAACCAATCACCAATGTTTGTTTTGTATAACTGCAAAAGAGAATTATGGCTTCTGCACACTGGACGCGGAACCGCTTGGTAAAATGTGACGCGCTAGCCAATAAGCTTACAGCTCCTAACATGTTTATTGGTTATCGCATCGCATTTTGCCGCGCGACAAGCGTTTCTGCGTCCAGTGTGCAGGAGCTATATACTATATGCAAGAAATGCAGTTAAAATAACAAACTCGAAGTCATGACCTTTTCGGTTCGACCGGATTTACACTAAGGTTGAATTAATAACGTTTCGTGCTTTTCTATTGATAGATCGTGTAATGTCAACTCAAAGTATTTTCCTATTCCCAAATTGATGCAAACTCGGTAGGGCCAAAAACTCTATGGCCCGATTTTTCATTATCTGGTTAACTTGTGGTTAAGCTTAACCTGATTGTTTCACCCAATGAGCTTTATCCATGACATCACCATAGATGAAGCCCATTGGATAAAACATCAGGTTAAGCTTAACCATACTAGCCGTAATCTGTTAACTTATGCCGTAATCTGTAAAAATTGATCTTATTTTATCTCCTTATGTCCCATGGAGCAGTAATTCCGTAAAAGTTACCAGTTTTTACTAGTCTTAAACGTCCGATTAGTCCATTAGAATTGGCTAATCGCATCTATCGTCAAACGAAATGATAAATGCAATTGATCAATTCACAATGGTTACATTCAGCAGATCATTGGTGTATTCTTTTTTAAATTATCCAATAGCAGTTAGCGCTCACAGATCTGCTTAGCAACAGTTGAGGGTACGGTCCACTTTGGCGATACAAATACTTCGAAACTTTTGATTGATCAATCAAAAGATAGAATTCTATTAATTGATCAATCAAAAAATCTTCGAAGCATTTGTCACATCAAATTGGCCGTAATCTGAGGGTGCGGTTCATTTGACGCTACAAATGTTCGAAACTTTCGATTACCCAATCAGAAGAAATAATTTTACTAACTAACCAATCAAAAAATGCTTCGAAGCGTTCGTAGCATCAAATGGACCGTAGCCTTGAGTCTGTTGAACACGACCTATGGATCATCTTTCTAATTCCATTATACGTGCATGGATCCACATGTGATTCGAGTGTTGTTTAATGCCGGTGTCACTGCTATAGGTTAAATTAAAGTTCCTCAATATATCGGTTATATCAATCATTTTTTCAGTATTGTGACGTAATTGTTAAATAATTACAGTATGGTCGTGTTTACTTGCAACCATTGCGGCGATTCATTAAGAAAGCCCAAAGTGGCTATACATTACCAGCAGATATGCCGGAATGCACCCTTTGTAACCTGCGTGGATTGTCTGAAAGATTTTCGGTAAGAGTTAATTGATAAAGAAGTAGCTTTTTTCTCAATGTAAGGGCAATCAATCTCAGATTCTTCTGAATAAATATCTAAAATAAAATTTTCTTATTCCAAATTATTATGTTTGAAACACATCAATTTCAAAAGAATCAATGAGGACAGATCTTTCCTAAGAATTTAATAAGTTTTCAACATTAGTTGATATGTATCAGTAATTATATTAATATTTTTAACTTTAAGAGGTGATGAATACGTTGCACACACTAAATGTATAACAGAAGCTGAAAGATATGGCGCAAAACATTATGTTCCAAAACCTGGTGCAAACAAGGGTGAACGCAAGCAGCAAGAATGGATTAACATTGTTAATGATTTGCTGCATGGGACAATGGAACTGTCAAATGCAGAAAGGAACTTTCTGAATACTTTGTCAAAATATGAAAACATACCAAGAAAGAAAGCTAAATTTCTTAACTTTGTGCGCAATGCAATAGGTAATCGTGTAAATGCGACAGTTGTGGAGAGTACATGGAGCAAAATGGAGAATGCGCACAAGCAGAGTCAACAAGTAGTTACAAAGGCACCAAAGAAAGATCCTATACAAAATCAAGAGCAGAGTAAAGGTAAATGTTCTTATATAGATTTGTTTATTTAATGGAAGAATTTATGAGGCTCAACTCACTTATATCAAAATTCACTGTCAGTACTAAAGATGTACAGTTTATATTAATTATATACTATAATTTTCAGCACTGAAAGTAAATTTCAAAATATAATTTTTATAATAGGTCTAGTTTTTTTGTCATTGTGTTGGATTGCACTAAAACTTTCTATGTCGCTTTTGCCAGACTTTTCAGGGTATCAATCATGAAACTTTTTCCCTAGGATGAAAAGTGAAAAATTTCTCTATTAACTTCAATGGTAAAAATTTTCACTTTTTACTTTTCATCCTAGGGAAAAAGTTTTATGATCAATATCCAGATGTGTTAATTTTTTCTTTTTTTTCTCTAAAGTGAAGAAAAAAGAAAAAAGTGAATCATGAGAATTTCAGCTAAAAGAAAAACCTAGTATTATATATAATAAAGTATTTATAAAATACACACAAATCAAATATTTATTTTTTTTTATAGATGAGACAACACATACTCAAAAGGATTCTAACAATTCATTTGACAATCAGAATCTCGCAGAAAATCAAAATAATGAAAATATATGTAAAGAAAATAATTCTATGAGTCATCAAAATGAAAATGATAATGCATGCGAGATAACCAATGGTTACCTACATGAAACTCAAAATAAATCTAAAAAACGAAAATTGGAATTAACCAGCATTCAATCAGAAGATCAAACGGTTGCAAAAATTAATAAACAATCTAGTTCAGATAATGGAAACAATGTTGCTACATTCTATTGGAAGAAAACTATTTTAGATATTTTACAAATTAAGGGTGAAATTCCTTTAAAAAAACTACGAAATAAGGTTATAAAAAAATATATATGTTATGTTTTTAGCTTAAATGATGATACCTTTAAACTGACTGAATATGCAAAAGCTATTGCAAAGTTTGACAAAACAATGGAAAAGTTAAGAAAATCATCTGCAATATGTATTTTAAATAATAAAATTAAATTATTGTAGTTAAATTTATCTTTATACAAAGTCGGAAAATACAAAGTAAATTTATTTAATAAACATAAAAAATACATTTTACTTTATCATAGTAGTTTTTTTAATGTTTTTATAAAATGTATGACGGTAAATTAGTGCTGACATTTTTAATCTACATTAAATTTTTGTTTTGTAATTAAAATTATGCATAAATTTCATAATTATGTGTAGATGTATAAAAGTTTACAATAAAAATGACTGTTATTTCCTTTTTATTATATAAAAGTCTACTTTTTAAATACATATACAGTTATGACAAATTTATTTCTTACAGTAAATACTTTTAAGTCGGCAGCATACATTTGTTTTCCTGCTAGATTGTTGCTGGTCTGTTAGCTAGATTAGAAACTTGTCACTGTATTGACTGCGGTATTGTTAGCGCCAACATCGCAGTATAAGTGATAAAATCGATGGTAAAATTCTAGCAGGGGAAAACAAGCATTGTATACCGCCGCCTTAGGACAGCTATTGGAAGATATGTGATCTTATTACATACATGAGCACATACATTGATATTCTTTAAAACACGAATCTTTTATAAACAGAATTTAATATATACAACCTTAATTTTCTCTCAATATATTGACATCAAGTGATTCTTGATTAATGTGAATCAGATGGAAAGTCATGCAAGAATTTTTCAGAATACCACGCATGATCGCTCATAGTCGCTAAGAGACCCTTTGTAAGTACTTTGGCGTCATTAGTTCCAAAATAGATTGGTTGTTGATCGTATAACTGTGTCACTGTTCCTCCCAAAGCACTACAAGAAATAAATAAATAACAAGTACTAGGTAGTATTAATAAAAAATACTTAAATTATAAATACCTGAGAATTGCAGTGCCTGCACATATATCCCATTTCTTAATAGCAGTTGTATGAACATATGCTGTCGCATTACCAACAGCTACCTCCAAAAATTTGTATCCTAAAATGAAATGTTATCACGTGCAAAATTATCATTTGTGTCTTCACTTCTACTTATTAGTCTTTAATAGCAAATTATAGAAATAAAATTGTGCAATTGAAAAAACTTCACCTGCACCAGCAGCAGAAATAATTTTAGCGTTATCACCAAAGGCAATTTTAGATGTATTTTTTACTTGTCCAGCGTGTGAAAGAGATACAATTAAAATAGGTGTTTTATTGTCTTTTACCTGTTGAACAAAGATTAGCTAAATAATGTTTCAAAATTGATTATAACTTTTTTTGTTAAATTACCTTGGGCAAATTTTTCAAGTTTCTTGATACACCATGATTGCTCCATGTCCAGAATAAACTATAATTTTGTTTTGTCTCAAACGGTTTATATATAACACCAATAATTGGTTGTCCTTTGACGGCTATGCATACCATAGTAGATACATATTGCAGTAAATTTTCTAAAAACATAAGGCATCATGCAAAAACTGTCAAACATGACTTATAAAAGCTACATCGAGCTAAAAGTATAAAATGTCCCAGAACCACTGAATAATTAAAAAAAAAAAGAATTTGATGGACCTGGAATATCTGGTACAAAATTTTGATGAACCACTCAATAGTTTTCTAAAATTTCTTTATATGTCAAATTACTGCACCTACGTATTAAAATTATTTATTAAAGAATAAGCTTTACTCGCAATATTTTAATATTTCTGAGATTGTTCATAATCTTATAGTATTATGGAACTAGACATGAATATCTACATCATATTAAGTCCAAAAAATTACTTTTATTGTTTGATCCTGACAACAATCAATGCTTCTTCAACATCTAGCCAATAGATAGTCGTAACAATGTTAATTCCAAATTACAATTGCAGGTAATACATTTTCTTTGTACTCATTGTTTATAAATTTAATCTTTGGTTTAGCTTTCTTGTGAAATTTGTGACCAATTTATTGATTATAATATGAATATATTCAAACATAAAAATGCACAAATATTTTGCCATAAATAACCTGAAAAGTAATTTTGTTAGAACTACTCGAATTTATAATGGTAAAATTATACCTTTACCTGTGAATTCTTTAGTGGCATCTAGAGGATCTATCCAGATTGTTATATCATTCACATTTACAATATCGTCACTTATATCATAACCATCGATACTTTTAAAAGAATTCTTAATATCTTCAACTACAATTTTATCACAATCTTGCGATGTTTCTTCAGATATCACAGTAATCCCTGGGAATGCTTCTGTCAAAGAGCGATACATAGCGCAGTGAGATCTATAATCTGCTGCTGTTACTGGATCATTTATGCCTTTAAGGGAGATACAGAGAAGAAAAATCATTATATATCACTGTTTTATGTCAAAGTCCATCAAATTAGGAAAACAGATTATACAACATAGAAGCAACATAATGCAAGAATTAAAAATAGAAACATAATGGACTATTATCTAATATACCATCCATTACATATTAAATTATATATTAATAGTTACCTTCCTTTGTCTGACCTTTGCTCTCTATTTTAAATTTAATCTGATCGTGCACTGCTACTACTTGCAATCCCCCAATCTCTGCCGTTCTTATCGCAGCGGCAAGAAGCTGCTTTAGAGACACATCTTTATCATCCCTATGCCGGTTCATACAGAAATAAATAATGCCTAAAAAAATGAGCGCGCACAAAAGTATCTTTTGCGTACGCACACTCATTTCGCCGTTTATTGGCGAATTAATTTGTGACCAGTCAGTTGTGAAACAACAAGATTTACAGTGCGACTTGGCAAGCCTTCAAATATGAAGCCTGTAAAAATAAACACACGATATAATGCTTACAATCTTTCATATAAAATGTTTTCTATACACACATGTCTATATACATACATACACCCACTCACGCGTATGTGTTTGTGCATGTACATACATGACAATAAAGAAATAAAATCAATGCTTGTTAAATAAAAAAAAATCAATACTTATGAAACTCACTAATTGTACACACACACATATGTAATATTAGTAAGTTTAAACATCTATTGTATAACTTCATTAAAAAATGTTCATCATAAAGATCATAAAAGAATTAAAAAGCAATGCTTTTTTTCACTGACACAGCGTGATTTTTTCATAACCTCTTCTACTTTACGAACATATATGAGATTCAAACACGGGATAACGTTAATACAAACATGATTTGCAATAAATTTGTTTTAAATATTTATTCCAGATGGATTCTTTTTTTCTGCAGAACGAAAAAATCAAAAAGTTTCCTCCGTAAATATAATCTTTTTTTTTGTTAATTCTTATGGATAATCAATCGCAGTAAAGAAAACTATATTTTCGCTATTCTTGATCACACAGTAATTTATAAGAGATAAACAAAAGACAAACAAGAGTATATTTACTTTGATTGCACTTTTATATTTTGTTTACATTTTTTTTCTTTCTCTACATATGAGTCTATTTCGGTTTACATTCAGAAAATGTGATGGCTAAAATGATCAGACCAACATTTAATCGTTGCTTAAAAACTGGACATAATGGTTCATAAACATATATGTGTTCTCTGCGCTCTTATATTCTACTGTTTTGTTACTTCAAATAAATAAATATGTATTTTAAAGGATTATTTAGGCAAACTTACTAATAAGTATCTACCAATATTCAGATTTTACGCACAAATTCTAATATCTATACCGTTCATCTTTAAATATGCTAAAATTTATGATCTCGATGTTTTGCAGATTTCTCGAGAAATCTACAAAACATCGAGATCATATGACATTTTCAATATCTACCTACTTCCGAATTTCTTCCTTCGATGTCTTTCCTATATCTTTTTCTGAATTTTTTTCTTGACGCTTTTCCTATATTTTTCAAGTTTTGATTTATCCAACCTTAGAGAATCAGAATTACTGTGAGATGAAGAGGGATGGGGGAAGCAATTGTGGGATTCTCATTTGAGAATCAACCAAGCTGTGACTATGAATACATGACAGATTTTCAGATAAGAGGAAAAAGAATCAAAGGAAAGTGGACAGACAAAAGAAGCGACAAACGAACAAAGTGGACTTACCGAAGGAAAAGCTGGATGAGAGGATCAAGACTTGATACACCACGTGTTCGATCTTTCTTTCTTTCTCTCTCTCTATCATGCGTCTTCAAAATGCGCAATTGCGTTCTGCTGGAGCAGAAATCCATTATGTTTGTACACACACATGTATATATACACACATATATATATATGTACATATATATATGCATGATATGCACATATACAAGTACACTATTAAAGGGGTAGATTAAAGCCGGGAGATACCTTCTGCGCAACATGCGCGCGTCTTTCGGAGATTGACGCGGAATCAGAAGGGACAGGTGAAAGGACTGGGAGATGAGGAACGCAGGAGGAATCCGTAATATCGTACGAACAATTAAAGGAAGAATGCAACAGAGTCTCCGGCTTTCAGGATGTTAGGGTTCCATCTCGCTTCTCGAAATATTATACATTTTGTCTCATAGAGAAGACACGTGTGAATTACGATCGTTACCCTGGCAAAATTGTCTTAATTTGAGAGTCTACTTTGGTATCTCTGTGTCATCATAGTGAAACTGAATTTCGTTATTTGCAGATATTTTTCTGTAATAAATTGAAATGAATTAAACATAATTCTTGTCATTTGTACATATATAATTATATGTTATAAAACATACTTGTTTTTTAATTATATCATAAGTTATATAATTACATCATAAAATGTTTTTTTTTTTAACAAAAAGGCTTTAAAATAAAAAAACCAGTTTTTGTGACATCTTTTTAGGAATAAAACATTAAAGAAAAAAAACATGATTTAAAAAATTTAACTTTATTAAATTTTTCTTTCAATAGCCTTTTTTACCAATGTATAGACTACAACTTTAATTTCGATTTAAATTATAGAGCTTACTGGATTAGAAGGTTTCTAAGTTAAACCACGGATATAAAAAAAAAAAACAAATTAAATGTTTACAGATACTTAGTATTGTTCTATAGCTGTTGTTTGGCAAAGCGTATATGAGACCACATTTACAATAACCGCCCAAGCTGTATTACAGATCAAGTTCGTTGCGACAGTCAATCTGAAACGTCAATTTTAATATTAACGGATCAGATTGGCTGCGTTTAACAGAAAAAGCAGCTTTGCAACTATAATTGTAATATTCTTTAATATGATTGGTCTTACCCTTAGTTCCTCACTGGATTTAAATGTATAAACCAATCATATTGAAGAATTTTACACAGTGGCAAAGCTGCTTTTTCTGCTGAACGTAGCCATTGGCTGTCGCAACAAGCTTGCGACTTTTGTAAGTGAGGCCTGAAGTATATGTTGTATCAATTTATCCTTATTGTTCATTGAATGTTAAACAAAGATAAAATGACAACTGAACATATAGCTCTGACAGTCGCGTTTATGGCCAATATTTCTAGTCTTATATTCAGCTAGCCTTAAGTTCAGTCTTGAAGTGTCACGAACCACTCAGATGGCCGCATTAACATCTTAAGATACATTACTCAAGCAATCTTAAAATAAAAATTGACTATGAAAATACCAGCCTATTATATGTGATACATACCGATACATTTATATATGTGTATCAAAGTCAGCAACTTTATTCCTTTCTGCACATTCAATCATTACGATGATTTATAATCATAAATGATGCTGCATTTCTAGAAATTCTTTGTCTGATCTTTTTCTGCCTGTTTTTCATTTTTTGTGATTATAATTTATGGCACTTGTGATTAGACTTTAACCTGATAATGTAAAATTTGTATTTTTTAGCTATGATTAATCACTTTTAAATAAATTACAAGAGGTCTTCTATTAAAAAGTTTTATTTTAAATTAATAAAAAATAAATAAGAGATTTGAAAACGCGTTGAGATATATTTATTCTAATCCAACTATAGATTGTGCGATTAAACGTAGAACACAATATTAGCCAAATGCGGCCGTTTCGACTTTTCTCACAAATGGTCATTCTTTTGAAAAAATTTTTCATTACATTTTCGCATAATTACAGCTCAATTTTGCAGTTCGAATATTGTCTTTGAGCACCTGAATAGTTTACGGAGCATTTGTTTTATTCTTTACATAATTCCAAAGGAAAAAAATCCAGCGAGTGATCAAATCACACAATATATATGGGCGGCTAATTACTAAAATTTCCATTACGCAAAATGCACGTCCAGGGAACTCTCCGCGAAATTTTTACCGTGTTTGTAATATAGAATTTTCACTATTTCTATATGTTGTTTAAGCGAATATATCAATATCCATAGTATTATTAATCGCATAGTTTTTCACTCGACAACTGTCAAATATCTGACAAAAACTTCATTTATGACAGATACAAAATGCCGCAAAATTTAAAATAAAATTTCTTATGCCCGTTTCCATCAATGTAGATTAACTTTAATCTCGGTTTAACTTACTGCGTTCATCTCTTTCTAATTTTTAGAATTAGAAAAAGACGAGAAGAGCAAATTGAATCGATATTAAAGTTAATCTACATTGGTGGAAATGGACGTTAATTGGAAACCTTTACCATCATAGAACTGTCAGTTTAATGATTAATCATAATTAGGAAAAACAAATTCTTACATTAGGCTTGTGTTCGTTTTTTCCGCGTTGTGCCCACGGTGCAATAAACAGATATGTTTGTTTCATTTCAATAACTTATTACACTGTGTGCATCAGTTCAGACAGTGTGGAGAAAAAGAACAGGCCTATTATTATTAAATAAAGTTAAGTCAAATCGACAAAAAGTAACTAAAAAAATTAAAAACCGAGTTACATAAGTATACATGTATAGTGTTCCTATTTCCTAAATAGAGTCTCACTATCTTTTTGGTTAGAGACTTTTGGTTGTCTCATTCTCTTACTGAATGTCTTTCTTTCTCCTCCATTTTTCTTTACTTGTTTGATTGCTTCCCGCGAAAAAACGTTAGCTAACATATGAGATCTGTTCTTTTTGACTGAACTTTTACACCAGTTTATCTTTTTTCCTTTTCTCTCCAGGAGAAGAGAAAAGGAAAAATGATGAACTGGTGCAAAAGTTCAGTGGAAAAAAAAAACAGGTTTATAGAAGGGATGAAATACACCAGCCACGCGAGCGCCTTCGTGAACTTCGGTTGGCGCGTGAAGCTGCGTACTCGAAAACAAACGCGGTTCTGTACTTTTATTTGTCGGACTTGAAGCACTGAAGTCGACTGTGAGGCTGTAAACACAATGAAACTTGCAAACGTTTCTGAGTGTATGGAAAAGGAACGGTAGACGATTTCCTTGGTCGGTATCGGTGAGAAACGACCGATACCCAAAGTCTCCCCCACCTTGCCCTAAAGTAGAACATTCGGAGTGTCTGGGAATCGTGCAGACGGTGCAGCGTACATATGCTTACAGTATACGGACATTATACAATACAGGTACATTTGTGCTCAGGACGGAATAATCTTCCAATTTTTGACGCGGAAAAGAATTACTTGTTCTCTCTCTTTCTCTCTACTTTCCTTTCACTCCCTTCTCTCTGTTAGGAGAGCACCGCAGTAAGCTCTGGAGGCTTCGAAGTGCCGGTGAGCGTCGGACATATTCGCTCTCCTCCATCAACGAAAACTTTCATCCAGGTGTGGAAATCAGCGCGAACGGAACGAATTGGGAAGTGGACGAGCATTACGAGGAGAGTCGCGCCGGTTCGCGCGCATGGTGTGAGATGAATAGTCATCGGTAATCGGACTGCTGCATGGAAAACAGGAAAAGAAAAGGAGATAGACGCGACGAGATGGCCGCGACCTCGAGTGCGACCTTTCAGAAAATGCTGAAGGCGTTGCAAGATAATGACAATGCCAGGGGGAAGCGGGAGGCTTTGTTTTACATTACCAGGTAAAATAGTATAACATGTTTTAAGAGAGACAAGGTAGTGTAACCAGGTATCACGATGAGATCTCCACGTTCGACACACGAGGTGAACGTTGTGATCAGGATGAATGAGGCAACAATCATTCAGTTAATTATAAAAATTGTGGACATCACGTCTGATTCTGGCTGCTTACCTTTCAAAAAAACACAGTGACACAAAAATGTCATTCTACCTTTGTTGTTTATTGAATACTAAGATTCTAGAACTGTGTTCATATGTCAACCATGTTCACCATGTTTCCTAAAAGAAAAATAGCCTTTATTACGTTCATATTTTCTGCACCTTGTTTCACCTCGTGATAGTCAGAATTCAAGAGAAGAAAGGAAAATTTGCAAGAAAATTCATAGGAAAGGAAGAAGAAAAAAGTTAAAGGTTTTATTAACAATATTAATTAAAATATAAAATTAAAAAATACAAATTTTTAATATTCACTATAAATTTACTAGGAAAGATTTATCTAATTTAATCAAAAATAGAACGCAATAGCATTGCATTACTTAGAAATACATTATATATATTATGCATTTGTATTATTAAATAAAGATATTGAGAATATATTTGCATGTATGTATGTGGTAAAAAATATTGTCCTTAATCTTGCAATAAAGATCCTACATTTACTTTATAGTCACGCTAGAAAATTAGAGACCAGTGGTATTATTAAAGAAGAATGGTACAAGGATTTGTTAAGACTGATTATAGAATCATTCTTAAAGAGCGATGGAACCGATCAACCTGAGGCATTGACAGCATTCAATACCATTATGTATGAGTTTCGTGCACACTCTTTAAATCTTTTTGAATCAATGCTACAAACTAATTTAAAGATAAGGTTTGTCTAGTTAAATTTGTCATAAACATTTATATACATTATATAACATAACAAAGTTTTAATCTCTCCCTTGATTTTAGATTAATGATATTTGCACAGTTAAAGGGACTAGATGACAATGTTATTTCTGCAGCTGTTAATGATGGACAAGCTCTAAATTTTTTTAAGAGCTGCTTCATTAATGTACAGCCTACTTTAATGGAATGGTTAACACCAACAGCATGTGTGGATAACTTGCAAATGTTGATAAAGATTGAAAAACAGATTGAAGACTCAAATGAACCTAAGCCAGAGGAAGAAGTAAATTATGGTGCACTTGCTCTTTTGAGAAGATTGTACAGAATGGCTTCTATAACGTTTGATCAAAGTATTCAAAAGGTATATGCACAATTGTGTTATAAACAATGTTTGAAGTTACATTCAGGATTAGAAATGTTCGTTTTTTTTTTTTTAGTTTGACACATTACTGATGGATAAGGTTGTAACGTTGGCCTATATGGGACACAAGCACCAGCGTGGTCCTGCTTTGAAACTTTTGCAACAAGCTCTTACAACTAATTCGTCAGCTCATATTCGTAAAGAGTATCCTGATGTATGGGCACAATATAAGACTAATTTACAATCTGCATATTACAAACGCATGTTGCTATTAGTAATGGCATGTGAACTCGATTGGACTATACAATGGAATACTACTATTCAGTTCCTTGGCACAGATCTACATCGTGGTGCCAGCCTTATAAATAATTTACTGAGTGTTGAGGAAAAGGCCTTTAAGTCTACTGATCCTGTTATACGCAGGTGAAATTGCAACTCTGCAATTAAATCCTAATGATTAATTATCTATGACAAACTAATCAATTTTCTATTTTATTCCAGACAAGCTTTCCTTTCATGGAGATTGTTGATTGACAATTTTGCTTTAGATCATCAAGAACTTGCTACTACCAGAAGAATAAAATTACTTTGTATTCCATTAAATGCAAAGAATAGTAAAACAGAGTTGATTGCATTGACAAAACTAGAAGTTTGGTGGCATTTAATTGTTAAATTGTATAGAGATATTGGGAAATTTGCTAATCCCGTTATTACACAATTTTTAAATTATTGCTTTGGACCACTTGGGGATACACCACTGCTTTCTTCCAAATTTGATGTTGTTGCTTCTCCAGGCAAAAGATTTTTTAAAACAAAAGCGATTGCTGTGGATGCTTTGGGTCAATTACTTGTCGCAAAGGAAGATCTTGCTACAGTTTGCTCTCCGATGTTAGAAGAAAGACTTCCACATGCTATATCTTATGATGTGTTTCGAGAATGTTCCAAAAGCATTATTCATAGTATAGCAGAGGTCCTGCTTATTCTTGCCCAAATTACAGATAAAGAAATGAAATATCGTTTTCAGCTTGGTAAAACATTATGGACAAGTTTGATGATATATATAGGAACTGTTAAACTTACAACAAAGGTTAATTAATATATACTTAACTTTTCTATTCTTATGATATAAAGGACATGTGTATAAAATAGGAATTTTTATTATTATTTTATATATTGAATTTTACAGGACCATTTGTATAGAGATGTGATAATAGTTGTAACTGAATTGGGAAACCATATAGATAAACTCATGGTGAAGGATATAATATTTGATGTAATTTTGCCAAGTCTTAATTGCATTATCGAGAAAACTGAATTTCATGATAATGCATTGCCAGAACTGGTATTAAAATTTTTATCGCCGCCAATACTCGACGAAGTGGTGTCATGTATCTTATTCAAGTAATTTAAATTGTTATTTAATATGTTTATATGTAATGCATAATTTTATATTATGTAAAACGCTTATATATTTGTATTATAGGAATTATGACAGTAATACAATCAAGTGCCTTCTGGAGCGATGTGTTAGTTCAGAATTTTCATATTCTTCAGGTGTGCTTGGGTTTTTGGAAACAATAATGGAAAATTTGAAATCAATAAATATTGTCTCTAACAAAAAGTAAGTTTAAATAGGTTTAATAATATATTTAATTGTTTTAATTATCAATGTGTTTCAATAATATATTTAATTGTTTAATCAACAATGTTTCAGGGGTCTTAAAGAAACAATTTGCTTAGAATTATGGTCTATAATAGCAGAAATTTTGACAAAATACATAAGAAGCACTGAAATCAATGGTGAAGATACCTTTAAAATTATGAAATCAGTTTTGTCATTTCCTATATGTCTGGAAGATATTTCGCAGGTTTGTATCATTTTAAATGTTTTCTTTTAGTACTATACATTTAATTGCTGTAACTACTTTTTATATATTAATAGGTTCAGATCAATAAACCTGTAATGGTATGGAAAACTATGTACAAAGAAGTTGAATTGCATTCGGATTTAATAACTACAATGAAACCAAATGAAATTTTACTCGATACTGCAAACATGATGCGGAATTGTTTAAGTAAAAACATGAAATGTTGTATTTTTGTTGTAAACTGTTTAGACATCTTATTGAGTACAGTTAATTACGAGTTCTTGTTGAGTATGTAGAATAAGTTATAATTTTATGTAAAAATTAATTATGATGCTCAGAACATGATACTATATATTTTTGTATAATTTGTTTTAGCTCAAGATGAAATTCCATCCATTTTACAATTAATAATAGACATCATAACAGTTTCTGTTGATGTACACCTTCGTAACACCATAATCGCTTTGAAAGCATTAACAGCTTTACTTAGTACCGTATATGGACATAATGTGCAAAGAATAGTGTCATATCTGTATAGTTGTAAATCAGTGATGGAACTTATACTTTCATCGAAAATAGTGCTCTTAGTTAATGAAGTACGACATTAATATTTTTTACTAAACATTTGATTTTTATATTATCTGGTTATTTATTTCTGACAATTTTATTTGTAGGTTGTAGTCACATGGGAAAGCGTTGTTAGTATTTTCAAAGGACTTAAAAAGTTAGATCATGAATTCTTATTGTCGTACAAAAACGCAATTGGAATAGCCTTGAATCATACTAATTTCAAGATAAAACATGCAACACTATCTATTTTTGAAATTAGAGACCACTTGGACAGTGCCGCTAAATGTGTTTTAGATGAAATAAAAACACTAAATGAAAAACGTTATAGACTGATACTACCAAAGACTGATACGAAGCAAAAGACACAGACAGGAAAAACAAAGGAGATGCACATAGCTGGGAGTTTTTTGAATAGAAAGTCAGTTATTACAAAATCAGTATCCAATAAATCACCTGAAAAGAGTGATAAAAATACGCCTGTAGTACCTGAACCTGACTCGCAAGTAAATAATATTTTTTATTTTACATTATAAATGTTCTTATATTTATTTAGCTAATATTTTTTATATTTTCAAATTTGTTATAGGATTATGTGTACATACAAACAGATCTAAAGTTTGATGTTAATCGCTTGACTGAGCATCAAAAAGAAAGTTTGAAGAGGAAAAGGGATGATATACCGGCATTATATAACGATCTTTCTCAATCATCTTCGCAAAATTCTCAAAACTTGCAACAATGGTTTGATATCAAAGCCAAAGAAATTAATGAAATTGATAAAGTCAATAATAAAAAGACCGACTCTACAATGCAAAAACCCAATGATAATGATGCTAACAAGGAAAACAAGGTTACAACTAAAGAAGTAGAACTTCCTAATACAACAGACGAAAGAGTTGATAATATTTGTAGTAACGAGTTGGACGGAAATATTAAAAAAAATACTGTTGATGAAAATACTGAGCAAAACGAAAATGTAACGAAAAAATTAAAAACCGACGAATCTAACGAAAAGCAGAATACATTAAAACAAACGAATTTGTCTTCACACATAGCATCTACCAATGAAAAAAATACTACATCAAAAGTAGACGAAGATGGAGATGCTACAATGGCAATAGTATCTGTTACAAAAAAGTTGAATTCTGAATCTCGGAATGAGTTTCCCGAAGATGATAAAATGCATGAACAATCATCTCTGACGTCAGACAATACTAAACGACAAAATCGTAATAGTACAACAAAATCGACTTCGTTAAAAAACGATGAAACTACTGAAACTCAAAAAGATGCAAGTATAACAAATATACAAAGAACAAGAGTGAAAACTACTCAAGGGAAACTTGATACAAATAGAAAACAGAAGTCAGATGATAACATTGATATTAAGGAAAATGTTAATGAAAATAAAAAAGGCATTAAACGTAAATTTGTGGCGGATACTGAATCAGATACTGGAAATGTTCAACGTAGGAAACGAAAATTAATTATATCTAAAAACGATTATGATGGTGAATCATCGAGAAGTAATGACATTTTTCCAAACATAAAAATGGATAATGTGAGTCAACGTGTGAAAAACGAAATATCTCGTTTAAAGATCGATATGGTATTTGACTGTCATGCAATAAATCGCCGTCGAGTCAAACATTCAAATGAAGGTAAAACATTAGGATTAAGGAAATATAGCACACCTGATAATAAGAACTTCAAGTTGAAATCCGTGGATGCAAAATCTGCGGACGGATCAAAGAGATCTCCAAAAACGCCAGAAAAAAATACAAAAAATATAGATGATCAAGTTGTCAAGAGACGAGGTAGACGAAGCAAACAAGAGCTTAATAAAAATGATTTGGCCATTAATAAAAATATTAATATAGAAGTTAACAAAGACATTAATAAAGACGTTAATAAAGACAAGGATGTTAACAAGTCTAATGATATTGTTAATAAGGTACCTGAATTGAAAAATACTGACACAGGTGTGTCTTGTTATGTTTCGACATCCAGTCAAATTAATATTAGTGAAACTAAGAAACATGATATTAGTGAAAATGAAAAACGTAAAAATAATTTAAAATGTAATTCAGATGTGAGTCATGCGAAACTTATTGAATCTAGTGAACAGAGTCAAGATGAAATCGAAGATGTTATCGAGAGTTCGCAAGCTCCTGACATTAGCGTAAAATTAGATAAAATATATGGCGAAAAACAGTGTTTTATCAGGATTGATAAAATGACAAATGTTCACGCTGCTAAAATTTCTGATACGATTGTTGATAAAAATTATGTACCTGAATCAGTTCCCATGGATTGCGGTGACAATGATATATCTGATGCAGGTGAAAAATTAGAGGAAGCTAATCCTGACAGTAAGAGGGAGACGAAAAACAAAGAAAACATAAATAGCATAGATGAAGACTTGATTGAAAAAACTGATAATTCTAATACAAAGAGTTTAATTTTAGAAGATCAGAAAACAATCGACAACTCATCATCGATTAAATCCACGAGTATAATTACCTTTTCTTCGCCAAGAAGCAATAGCAAAATATTTTCTAAGCCGAAACCTTTCACAGGACGTGCTGCTCATATGCTGGGTTTAGTTACGAATCAGGTGCGACTCGAGAGTGATAATCCTACTGTATTAGAGGATGAATCGTCCATAAAGAAATTAAAAATGAAAGACACAGAGAATGAAACATCAACAAATAAAAAGATATCAGTGATTAAAGAAATAGATAAAATAGGTGGGCCTTCTGGTAGTCGGCAAGAAAAGATTTTCAGCAATATGAGATCGACTGATTACTCCGCATCTTTATCAACACACACGTTCACTACTTTGAAAAACGATGGAGAAAAGCTTTCATTTAAATTGAACGCACCAGACTGTTTATCGACGGAAAATTTAGGTGATAAAGAAAATGAAAGGAATGTATCTCTATTGCGTGAAAAGGAGGATTTACCAATACTGGAATGGTCAAGCGCTAATCCACCTTCTTTAACCGCATCGCCGAGTGCTAGTATTCTTAAACGTAATCGGTCAAGCCTACCAGATTCTAAATCTGGTCAAGAATCAGATTCAGATATTTCAACTTTTAAGGTATTTTTTGTACAGTTTACATTATTATACATTGTATTTTGTAAAGAGTAAACTAAATTAAAGATTGTTTTTATCTCATATTTCATCTTTATTTTGTATCTTATATTTTAACTTTTTATTAAAATTATAGATTTATAAAATATATTTGGATATTTTTTTAGTTACAGCGAAAGCGAGTTAGTTTTGCAGATCCACCGGTGTCAAAAGAAATGGGCTACGAGATCACTACTGTGCAAAAGACGATTAAATATTCCATGACACGTAGTCCCACGTCGAAAAAGGATTCCCCGATTAAGTTCAAGCAAACCAAACATAAACTTGTACCACTTGATATAGAGAAAATAAATGAAGATGATATGCAGGATGAAAACAGCACTGAAAGTGTGGAGGTCGAGAAACAGGATGAATCACTGACAAAAATATCTGAAATGTATTCAGAAGCTATGGGTATTGATGAGCAAATATCTGATAATTCTCTAGGAAGTAGTAATATTATTGAAACGAGTTCCTGTGCGAAAATCGATGTTATCAAAGAATTAGAACTAGCGCGGAAAATTGAGATTACGGACCCAATTATCTCAGAAAATCAACGATCTTTATTGTCTGAAAATTCTGATAATACTTCGCCAATAGATGGCGGAACGGAAGATACTGAAACGCAGCAAGATATTTTTGACGTGATAGGTGCAAAGATTGATGTCATGATAAATGATCAGACGAATAACGATCAGACGAGTAACGACATAAATACGATCATCCAGAATAAATCGGTAGATTCTATCAAACTGAATGTAACTAATGACTCTGTGATAGAGGCTTTACCCATCAAAGGTGATAATCCGATAAATATGGAGGACACTGTAGACGTCCAGAATATTACCGAATTAAATTCCACTGTAAATGCAGACGAGATATTCTGTGAAAAACCGATACGTAGTAGTACGCAAGCGATAGAAAACGTGGCGGAACAAGATACTTTATCAGTAACGGACTCCATATTTGAAAGTTTATCCTCAACACAAAACGTTCAAAACCAAGAGTCTCCCAATAATGTAGAACTTGATCCTGAATTTTTGGATTCCACACATTCGATCTATCCAACACTATCATCATGCATGGAACCTATTGACACTATCATAGAACGATTGACTTATCCTCTTTGGAAGAATAATCTAATTACATACTTTTCGAATAGAAATATGCATACAATTGGTGATTTTGCTCGGTTATCAGAACGCGAAGTTGACAGAATACCTGTGAAAGGTAAACCAAAAACTGAATTTGTGAAGAAAGTATTGGAGAAGTTTGAAAGTATGTATAAGCTGCAAATAGAACCTTCCAATAATAAATCAAATGAAGTGGAGCAATTGCCTAATAAGGCGATGGACAAAGAGCCAACTGTACTAATCGCTGCGGTATCTGATGGTGAAACAGGATCTGCGATAATTAACAATGACTCCTTAATTTGTAGTACGCTACTTCAGCCCACCGAGGATATCTTGGATAATCTATCAAGAGAGGATTCTACAGAAGATTCGGATAAAACGGAGTCGATCACTAGTGATATGGATATTTCACTGGAATCTGTGGTTCCAGATAATCCTGATTTGTCAGTCTTAGATACTTTTAAGAAGGATGAACAAACAAACGCAAAGATACCCATTAATGCTGAAATTTCAAAGCTTGAAACGTTTATAGGTAATACCGAATCTGTGCTCATTCCTTCATCATCCACTGAAAGCATGTACGTCATATTTTACATTCTTATTTTATAAATATTATAAGACATAACATTTTAGAAAATGGACAATTTAAAATATAAAAAATTATTATATTTCTTTAAGTGGAATTACGAGTCAAGTAGCATCATCTTCAAATGTTAGCTTGGACACACCAAAAGATTCTACCGTATCTTCAAGTGCAGTTAACGAACTTTTAATCACACATTCTTCCATTGGTACCAGTACCGACGAAGTCGGTTCCACTACGTCGACTATTCAAAAATCTACGAAATCTGTTGCATCTCAAATGACGCTTGCAGAATTGCTGGACGAAATCGACTTAAATCAGGTGATGAAAAGTGCAGTTAGAAGATGCAGTCCCGAAGCAATTCTTCTGCAATATAAGGTAAATTTTATTTTTCCCATATTGATTGTACCAATTGTTCATCAAATAAACAGTAAATTAACTTCCAGGTGAAGATGGCACATTTAAAGGAGGGAGAACTGTTGAAGGAAACGCTCAAAATACTCGGCTTGCAGAATAAACAACAAGTCAATGAAGCATCGTTAAAAGCAGCCTGTCGTGCGTGTGGCGTTAATAAAGTCCTTCTTAAATTGCCTGATATTTTTAGTCATGACGAACAATTTTTTGATAAAGTGCTTAAGGTATATAACAAGAAGCTTAATCTAGCCGAGGGTCTGAACAATTTAGACTTTGATCAATTAAAAAGCGCAATTTATCAAAAATGCAAGTCGTTCCAAATTATTGAAATACTGTTGGAGAAGCTGAAGCAGGAGGAACAAGAAGGTATCAAGCGATCCATGCCAGAATCGAGTTTGAATGCTATGTTACAAAGTTTGCCGATGGACGTGATCATTAGTCATACTGTAGCGAATGAAGAACTTATTCCTGCGTCAGTAGTTCTCGACATTGCTTTACAGAACAACAGCTCAGAAAATATAGCGAAAGCGCTAAAACAATCTCCCGTTATGACTAAACACGTTCTAGACGAACTGTGGACATCCCAATTCACAATCTCGCATATCGAAAATGATGACTTACCCAAAGAAAGTCTACTCAATATTTTTAAGAGCATATGCTCTAAATTAACTGCGCAAGAATTGCTAAATACGTACCATGAGGCTATGGCGAATAAGCTTACCGAACTGAAGAATACAAAGGATCTTAGAGATGAGAAAGAATAAATTGAAATCAACAGATATTCCAGTTTTAGTGTTAGTATCAAATAATATACTAATGTTTGTACAAATATTAATGCTTCTCATCCAGAAACTATACATGTAATTTTTATGCATATCTATTTATTTTATTTCTAAGACTCGTCACTCGAGTCTAAAACTGATTTTTATTTGTGTAAACCACATAATATGGCTTGTCTGTGTCAATTTCTGTTTTATATCTTGTTATTATTGACTAATTTAATTGCTTTTACTTGCAAATATTTATCGATTTTATTATATGCACATTATATAACTTGTATTTTGATTGTAGCATATGTACATTACATATTGTATTATATCTCATAGTATCAAGTTATTTATTTTATTGCGTATAATTCTTACGATCAGGATAGAGGAGAGATATGTCATTAAATAAAACCGATTTGCTTATTTAGATTAGTCAATAAAATTATTTTAAAAAATTATATATATTTTTTAAGCCAGAGAAAATTTAGTTTTCTTGAATGCAAAAAATGCTTAATATTTAATATAATATTTTAATATTAATAATAATGTTAGGATGGTTTACTTTTTTTATCTATTTTATATTTTTTATATATCTTTTTATTGATTCTATTTTTTTTATTTCAGATTGCATTTCTTAGGCACAAGTAACATCTTTTTTAAGGAAAAAATTTGCCATTTCCAAGGATTGTAATACATTCAGTTGCATCATTTTTCATGAAAGATCTTTTCAGAATTTTAAATTATGTTATATAAAACAAGTAATGAACATCAGATATTTGCCAATTGATAATACGAGAGTTAAAAACTATTTTTGAATTAATTGTACTATAACTGCAGTACAACTTGTGTACATATACATATACATATACTTGCATTTAAAGATTTTTCGTTACTTTAATTAGATAAAGAAAGGGAGAAAGATCTGCTTAAAATGTAAGGAAGTGAATATAAAAAAAATAATATTCAGACATTTCCATTTTTTTTAAGTTTCTATTCCACAGTTACTTATATCAATACACTAATGGCAGTACAACTTCTTAATTTGTGGACTGTTAAGTGACTATAATTCATTTTTTAAAACATTTTTGTCAGCTTGCTAAAAGTGTAGCCATTATCTTAAATAATGTATGATACCACATGGTTCCTAAATTAATATAGTTATTGCCATTCTTACATGTAAGTATTCTATAAAACCAAATGTGTAATTATCAGTAATTATTTATTCTTTAGACAATATATATTTTCTCGTCTGAGTTATGAAATATATGAAAAATTTATATATATAGCATATTCTTTTTTATTATTACTACGGTAAATATTTCCGTTGTTTTTGTATGTGTCATAGGAAAAAAGTTATTTGCTTGAAAAGAGTAAGTTGTGATTAACGAAATCTTTTCACACAATTAATAAAAGGACGTTCTATATCCTATAGAAATATCAGAAACGTCTTATTTAATGCATTTCACGTTGCTGCATTAATTTACATTACATTAGATTCTGTACACTTAATAGATATAATTTATATCTTTAGCAAACAATTATTGATAAATTTAAAAAAAGATTTTTTACAATGTAATAATTCTATAAAAATAATGTATTTCGTGAGATCGAGTTTAGTTTTAACGCTTACTTTAATTTTAAAATAATTAAAATAACTTTAATAGCTATAGATGATTAGTTAATCAATTTTTAAATCTTATATACTTTGTAAATATACATGTGTGTATGTATATCATTTATATTGATAAACGATCAATATATTCACTGATTAACATGCTTATGTGCGTTATCATTATACCTAATACACAAGCTTGGCAGATATCGAAGAAGTTTGTCAATAATTTATACAAGAGCATTGATAAAGTGAAATATATTGATTAATTAGCTTGAGGATAAAATATGATATCTTGTAGTATTAACTATATCTGTGATTGAAAATACACGCAGTTCTAATGATTAATTCTAACAATTATACGATCTGTTAATCGATAAATTAATATGAATGACAAATGTATTTTTCACTTCTTTGATTTTCATTATTGCAGTAACAGAAAACATAGAATGTAAGTATGTTAATAGTAAAGGAATGTAAATGTGTGTGCTATAATAATAAAATAATATTTTATACAAATTAAGTTAGAAAAGATTTTTCTTGTTTATTTTGCACTTAATATTTTAAATAAAAATGCACAAAGAAAATATTTTACGAAATGATTAAGTAACACAGTTTATGATTTATTTTTTAATATAACGCTTCAAACGATTTTATTTTATATTACATTTTTCGATTCAATAATGTCAGTTTAATATTGATTTAATAAGCATGATTAAAATCTTGCAAATATGGCGAAAAATATCTTACATGTAAAGTGATATTTTTTGCAATAAATTCTTTGCAGTGTTAGGTATCACATACATATATATATATATATATAATATAAATTATATACATAT
>NW_017275965.1:4514076-4632408 GCF_001594065.2 Cyphomyrmex costatus | reverse complement strand
ATATATATATATAATATAAATTATATACATATATATATATATTGATGTATACTATGTTAGAACGAGACTGCCGTAATAAAATTTTTTATATCGATAATAATTATTGTAATATTTTAAATCGCGTGCGATTTTCTTACATTTGAATATCGATGGCGATCAAGTTTACTATTTGCTTCTTGTTTATTTCGCATTCGGAATATCGATCTCGTAGTATTCACGTGACAAATATACGGTCAATTACAGCGGAAATTCTGATTCCCGAAAGATTTCGTATCAAAATACGATACCACGGACGTCATAAGACTATGTGATATCTCGGTTCTTATTGCAAATCCCTTGGTTCTTTCGCGAACGACAGCCTGTAATGAGAATTTCTATTCGTATTCTATTTTTTACTTCTGTCCCTCCTTGAGCAAATTCTTAAAAAAATAATATATTCTCGCTTAAAGGTTGTATATATTGGAGAATATTCTAATTATACACGTACAAAAATAGTTTGTCTAAATTTTTATATGTAAATTGGCTAATTAGTTTTCAGCCGATATCGGGGAAAAAATGTTATCGTTATTCGTATTATTTATATATATATTTATATGTAAAAGGAGTTTATTAAAAATTAATCGATCTTTTTTGTGGTTATAATATATAGTTCAGATGTCATTCTTAGAAAATCGAATATTCTATTTCTTTCTAATTATGCAATTATTCCTCTCGTAATTATTTATATTATATTAATGAGACATTAATTGACGTCATTATTGAATAGATAGTATTTTTAATCTGAATTGCAATATAAATTTTTAGAAAAAGAGAGAGATCGAGTAAAAATGAACAAAAATAACTGGAATTTTTAGAAGATTACTAATTTTATAAATAACGGGAAAAGATATTCTTATCGTAGTTCAAGCAACGGTGAACGATATATTGAGACAGAATTAAATCCGAGAAAAACCGAGAGCAACTCAATAAAGGGCAATGCTATTTCAGAAAAGGCCAGTCGCCTCGGTTCTCACACAATTCACGGTATCTGAAATTATATATATACAAACACACACAAAATTTGTTATATATACATACACGTATATAGCGAATTCTCCTTAATGTTTTCTTATTTTCGATTAAATAAGAGGAAGAAATCTATTTTTAGTCGAAGCCGATCTCTTGATGCTTGATAATATTTATATATACATTTTTCAATTTATAATAATTCAATTTAATAATGATATTAATTAATCTTAAAACATTGCAAAGAATAAAAAAGTATATATTACCTTGCGGATGAAGTGATATTTTTTGCAATAAATTCTTTGCAATGTTTTAATAAGATATATGCTTATTAACATCGTTGTTAAATTGACAATCAATGTAATTTGTGATATTATTTTCAACTTTGGTTTATAACTACGTTTTAAATTTGACAAATTAAATTGAAAAACTTACATATGAATAGATATTATTAAATATTAGGATCCAAAAATAGGATTCTTTTTCTTTTTTAATTAATTAATTAATTTATTTTTTACTTATTGTTTCTGATAATTAACTACATTTATACTAATCAATAATGAGATGATTATTAAGTAAAATCTGATGATATAATATATAATTAAATTACGTCAAATTATAATTGGCATTTTAAAGTAAGATCCAGTATAATTCTAATGCTGCAGGTATAATCCAATAATTTCATATAATTTTATTTGAGATTATTTTGTCGCGGCTATTTGAGGGGTGAACTGGAATCATATCGTTTTCAATAATCAATTTCGAGTAATGTAAATTGCGCGATTATGGCTATTGTAATAATTTATCTTTTTATTTTTATGCTTTTTTTGTAGTACTGAAAGAAGACAGTAATTGAATATATTGAATAGTAACTTTCCAGTAAAGAGCACTACTCCGCTACAACGCTTGTGCAACGCCACGATCAAACAGTTTTCCCCATCGACACGCAATAAACGTGAATATTAGCCGCGTTACAGTCCCGAAAAATGCTCTCTTGCTGCTGTGTCTCTTCTCTTTTTCCTTCCTTGCGAACAATTCGCGACTTGTCTCATCTCTGAGATCCATGCTCCGTGTTGCGAGGAAAGAGAGGCAAAATAAAAGAAAATAAAATAAAAAGGACAGCCACGACGATCGCGTACGTATGTACGTACGTATGTCGTATGTGGGTGCGCTATGGGGCGAGGAGAACACTCGGGGGTGAGAACGCCTGCGCCGGCTGGAGTGCACCCTATATAAGAGGCAACACATTCTGAAGAGCGATACTCACATTTGGAAGTCCGCGTCGCGACGGAGAGGCTGATTGTCACCTCCGAGAAGATGATGGGATTCACCAAAAGTTATCTCGTGAGCTTATTCCTCTACATTTCCATTGTCAACGAGATCCGTCAGCCTGTGGTGAGTAGTTCCTCGCTAATTTGCCTTTCCTTCTTCCCGCGATGCAAATAATTGTATTTGCATACTCTGTAGCACCGAACTTGAAAACATAAAATTATTCTTTGTTTTATTTAAAAATTGAATAGATGATTTAAAATAATTTGGATATATTAAAGAATTTGTTGAAGTATCGATTGTAAGAATATTGGAAATTGCAATACAGAAATATGTGCTTAGATTTGTCGTTCTTTTTTAGTTATGTATAGTTCTTGAGTTATTTTCCTTCAAAAGAATATTTAGCTAAAGTTTTCAATATTTGTTACAAAGAATAACATAAAGATAAATGTTCATAATATTTCTTTAATCCTGGCATAGGTAAAACGGAATTTACGTAAAGATAATTAATAAACATTTTGATAATAATCTATTTTCTTAATTTTGTGACTCTTAAAATTTATGTTTAAATCATATTTTCTTGATAAAATTTATTATGAATATTATTTCGATTCTTATAATAAAGCTATTTTATGGGACACGGTTACGGAGTTTGTATAAAAAATTGTATATTATCCTATGTTGTTCACATTATTGATTCCGGAATATAGTGAAACATTTAAATTCATTTAAAGAGATTTAATATTTAAATTCATATTTAGGAGAGAGATATTTTGAATTTACATATATTACATATATTGTATTTTGCGTTAAAATTTTTGGAGCAACGTGATGCGATTGTTTGTTTCAGTCAAGTCGGAAAAGTTGAACAATAAAATATTACGTGAAAATCGACCGAGAAATGTTTAACACCATTAAGCGGAGTAGGCCATATTCGATAGTCGAAGTGACTTCTTGATATTTAATATTTTTCACATAAATTTTACTATTTTCGCAATTGAAGCAATAATATGTTTCAATTGGAAATTGTAAATAATGAAGCTTAGTGGTGCGGAACATTTAATTTAATCAATGTGCATTTTCTTTTACTGAACTGACCTTTCGGCCGAGTTTGATGAAATAAGCCAGTGATTACTTTGAGCGAATAACGTGTTTATAACGTACTTGGATAAAGGAATGTTTGGCATGTACTTGGAGTATGCACCTGCAAAATTTCAATTTCGCGTCACCTTATCGCGGTCTTATAATATCCAAGTTTTGAGAATTTCCATAACGATTAATTCCACAACGATTAAATCCTTGCTATCAAAATTCGCGCGAGCGAGAACAATCTTGTCGTAAAATATTTAAAATATATTGCGATTTTTTTAGAAAAAAAAATATCTTGAAAAGAATTAAAAATATATTATAGATAAGAATATTGAGAGTGCGATTTGTGCTTGTTTGACTGGAACGCAGATAAAATCCGTTGCTTAATTTTATGGAACATAAATTATGAAGCCTGTAGAAACATTATATCATTATTTACATAAACTCCGTGATGCAAATAAAAAATCTTATCTCTCAGCTTCTTAAGGAGAGCTGTAAAGCTCTTTAGAATAATAAGAGACGTAACGAATAACGATCGCTCTTTTACGTATCGAGCGTTTTATAAAACATTTTTTACCTCTTTTGTCACTCACGTTTCCAATGATATCTGATATTTTATCAAATTTTTACACGCAGTCAGCTGTATTGTTATAGCCGACATTTTCCGTATATAAAGTTTACGAACCGGATAGCGAGACAAGCGCGTATGTACCATATATAATATATCGTTTACAACAAACGGTAATCGAAAGGAAGAACAAGGGAAAGCGAGCACGCCCATTTCTCTTTGTGCATCCCAAATATCGCGGATAGAATCTCGAATAATACCGAATTTCGATTCCTCGGGATAATGCTTGTACTTTTTATGACAATCCATGAAATATAATCGGGGAACGTTCTCGTTTGAATATAGAAAATTCGAAGATGCACCGTCGGGAGCGAGCTGACATTCAGCACAGTTGTCCTGCAGCCGTTAATGCTTTTAAAGAGCTTTGCATATCCCACAAAGAGAATCAGTTGATCGAGCGGATTACAACTTGGAATATATGTCATATATGCCGCGTATATTTAAAATCCACCAAAATCCGTAAAAATTACGGATCTATCGATCGCGGTTGTGAAACGGACTTCGTTTATTAGTTCTCCGATCCCTCGCAATTGGTTTTAAAGCATCAGAGCCACTTCGAAAACAAAATTTTTTTTCAGAGAGAGCTTTTTTCATATATTCGAACGTATTGTATTCGCTCGCTTAAACAATTTTAAAAGCTATGTGTGTAGCATTTTTACTTAAATACTTGAAAGTAAATTACATTTTTTAAATAACGAGAAATTTACACTGACTAATAATTTTTTAAATAATAATTTTTGTGACAGAATATCTATGGAATATATCTTAAGATATAAAGTACTCTTTGTGTCCTTATTTTAAATTTTGCTTTTTTTTATAATGATGAATGACAATTTAATTTGCTAACAACTTTACGACAGATTACTCGATTTTATCTTATCAGATAAACTATCAGATAAAGTATCAGAAAAGTCTTTCTAGATTAATTCTTCGATCCTTTGTGTATGCTTGGCTCTATACTTGTATTTTAATTACGTCAGATTACGTGCGATCAAACAGATTCCATTAGTTTTTTTACGTATAGAGAGGAGAGAGAAGGGAGGAGAAGAGAGAAGAAAGAAAGTACTTGTAATTCTTCTTCGATCACGCACGATGCGTAACTAGGGAAAGACCAGAACCCCTTGAAAAATCCCTGTTAGAAATGGATCAATGATCAAAGGAAATATTTACTACTGGTATTAATATAAATGTCTAAATCTTGATATCAGAATGTAGTTCCAATTTAACGAAAGAATTATAGTTTGATCCCCCGAGAAATTGGAAAAAAGTTTATTTTTGCCGTTTCATATTAAATATTTTTATAATTGTAATTTTGATTTTAAAATTGAATTTATTGGTTTTTAGATTAATCTGTATTTAGATTAATCTGTAATTCCATAAATTTTAATAATTTTTGAATGTATAGAGTAGGAACAAATTATTTTATTATTATTGCAGCAGATTGTTCATATATATTTTACCAAACAGAACGGTGAACCGCAAGACGAGGTTTGGCTGTTAAACCAAGTTCTATATGACTGAACTTTCTTAATATCAGATTGTAAATTTGTATAGGGAACGGAGAGTAAGGAGACTCCTGCTTACTGAAAATCCTCAACTTCGTAAGCCGTTTGCCAAACTCTTCCTTTTCATTTTCATTTCTAAAAGTGGAATCTTGCCTCTGTTTATCCTCTTTGTAAATATGTTCTTCGTCACGAATCTCTTTAGAAATCTGCGTTTCGTCTTATCATTCATCTAGCATCAAAGTTTGTATTAAACGAAATATATATATATACCTACATCTTATTCATACAGATGGATAAAAATAAAAAATAAATATACAAATGTATTCTGCCGTTTATGCTATCGTCGAAGAATATCGCACTCATTTATTTATGGGTATTAATTTTTACGATTACAAATTTAAAAATATATTTTTTATTTAACGTTTCTAATTATATAATTTTATCTTGTCAGTATTTACGATGTTAAATTAAATTGATGTCGTTAAAAAGTAATTGATCTCTTTTTGTTGAACAAATTGTTTTTCTGACAAGCATTGATAGCAAAATTAAATTGCGTTTCCTCGTACGGAGGATATAAAAAAAAGCGCTTTTACAGGGAGATTTTACTTCCACCCATTTCGTGTGACCGGCATCAATAGACGTTACGTCACGAAAATGTCACGTAAGAAAAGATCCAAAGGTTTTATCAATCCTAAAGATACGGGGAGTCAAACCTGTTGCCTTCTTTATTCAAGGCGGTGGGAGGAATGGGAAAACGTCTTTAATGATTCATTGCACAAAGCGCTTTTTATTGATCTATCAAAGCACGGAACGCGTGCTCTTGAAAGAGACTACTATGCTTGATATTTCCGACGTAGAATTCAATTAATTCCCTAAAAGTGATCACTTTTGTTGTGCGTTGCACTGGTTTATCATAAACAAAGTACTCGCAAAATCAAATCTAATTGTTTCCCGCGAGATATTATATCTCATACATAATATTGTACCCCGCATATCTCATACATAATATCCGCTTTGTAATAATCTTTTGTGTTGTATTTAGAATGAAATTAAATCGGTGTATATGATTTGATTTAAAGGTACGTCTCATTTAAAATATAGTTTATTGGAATTAATTTGCTTTTGTGAAGCGGCAAAGTCCGTCTCGCTAAAGACCGACTGACACTACGAGTATAAATTTATGAGATATTACAAGATATCTCGAACGAGCCGACTACGGCGAAACATGTATGATGTAGCTGCGTACATTGTGGTGATATAAATAGCAGTGGGCGTTCTTAATCGACGAAAACAAAAGGCCAGCGGCTTTCACCGTGATGTTATATGCACTATAGAAATTGGTCGGAGTGAAGGTGTTTCGTACGTGCATACAGAGATGCGTTCGTGTGTAAATTACATTGTTAGGAAGTGGCGCGGTCTTCTTGAAAGGACTCTTTCGGAAAGATGCGAATTATTACTCACGATATATAACTCGTGTATTATACAAAAAGAATAATATTATCTCTTATTTATGATCTAACTTTAAAATTAAATACACTTGCTCCAAATAGGACGTGAAGAGAACTGGTACCGTGGGGACATACATCGAATGTTATAAATCGAATAGCACAAACTATGAATGTTCGAATTAAATAAGTAAAGAAAGGCCAAATCAAGGGTAGAGCTTGGCACCTAATAACATTTATACGTAAATTTAAACCTTTAAGCAAGTAGATGGAATACTCATAACACTCTAAAAAAAATTTGTATTTATTAATACTATCAAAATACCATTACTGTTAAAAGAATGACTACTTTTGCAAGCATTTCAACAAATAACACGTAACTACTTTATACTATACATGTATTTTATATAATTTACCGTTTTTAATTTTGTATTATTTAAAATTTTTGTTAACATTGAGGATGACCCGATCGGTGTCGAAACGTTTGTTATTTACAATATCATGTTTATAATTTTTAAAATATAACTTTTTTGTTTTTTATATTTTCTGCTCGTTTTTTTACCCTTGTATTTGTTGAAATTATTTGTATTTATATTTTTTAATAATATGTATGTAGAGTAAAATTTATATTATATTTATAGTATAAATAATGTCAATTAAGTAGCGTAAGTTTATTAATTTTACATATTTTTTTATCTCAAAAGGATATAAGTTTTATAAGAGGAATATATAAAGATAATAAACTTTAAAACTTCTCTCTCTCTCTCTCTCTCTCTCTCTCTCTCTCTCTCTTCTGGATATAATATACATTTTGTTTTTCTTTTCAAAACAAAGTTTTTAAGATAATTACGCTTGGGATGTTGTGGCCAGCTGTCTACTTAAAAGTTAAATATAAATACATCTAGTTATATAAACTGCGTGTCACTTATACTGTCAAATTTAAAACGTAATTATAAACTGAAACTAAAATAATAATTCTAGTTGACATATTTTTGTAATATAAGTTCTTTTCAGAGTGTTTTAAGATCTTTATTATTAAATAGTATTAATTTGCGTTATTCTTTCAGCTTCAATTTATGATTGCGTTTGAAGTCCGACAGCAAATATTATATAAATATTATAAATGTTTGCTTTATGCCTTATTTTTCTTTATTCTCTTATTAATGAAGAATTACTCGAAAGATTAAAGGATATGAGAAATTACTACTGTTACAAGAGCCTCGATAGTACTCCTCCATTACGCCTAAAAAGCACACGCTAAATTAACCATTCAGAGTTAATCTTGTGATCCGTTCGTCTCTTGGAGAAGTTGGGAACACTCGCTTTGTCTAGAATACGTCGCCGTAATATAATTAAAGCCAGTCGATTTGAAGTTCACGGAACAGTTCTGAGAACTTGGATAGCTCTTCATTCCGTTTTGTAACGTTCTCTGCACCCTCGCGGACAAGAATCTTTCGTGGCGCGATAGTCCGTGTCGTTCCACTCGAAGTAGTCAAAGACAGCTGTAGTCAGACCAAGCGTAACTATTTACTGCCGTATCAGAAATACTTCTCAAGAGTATTATTTCTTGATCTTATTGTTATCTTTATTATCGTATTCAAACTTAAAATATCTCTAATCTGAAAATAAATTCTATTCGTCAGAAATAATTCTTAAAATGTGAATTTTCTTAGAGATTATTTGAGCATATTTAAGATACAGATTTTTCTTTCTCTAACATATATTTTGTACATTGTTTACAGAATTAAATGGGTCAAGTTTTATTACGTAGTGAGTTTAAGATAATTTTTACACGTAGTGAGAACAATATTTTATCAGTTTTGAATTATGTAATTTTTTTTCGAAGCGCGTCTTAAATATTTATGAGCAAGGATTCAGGAACGAAGAGCAGTTTGTTTGTAGGACGTGTCTGATCATTTTATCGTCCGTTGAATTCTGCCGTAATCAGTGCGAAGGTCTTCTTCATGGCATCTGCAAGTCTTATATCTTCGATCAGTAATTTCCCTTCTACGCGGTCGTGACGAAAGCAAACGAGAGCGCGGTGACTATGCAAATCGAATTTAGATTGTTCGCATTGCACGCGGCGCTTTCTAAATTTATTGGACTTCGCGCGCTCGACATCTTGAGTTTTCGTTCTGCGATACGAACGATTCTTTGAATAAAAATTTATCTTTTCAATAAATGTCCATCGTGCGAGAACAGATGTCTGTGCGAAATGCGAAGAAACGACGAATAGGTATACCACTGTACGAATAATTACATTCGTGCCTGTTCAGATTAATCCTCAGAAAGTTTGATTTGCGCGACGCGAAGCATTAATCACATGTATCCGCGGCACTTGTTATCAACTAACGCACCCCTGTGTTGCGGTGCGTCGTGATTTATCGTCGCTGTTAGCAGCATCGCCCGCATGACGAATAGCAAACTATCCGATTAATCTGATAAAAGATATGCACATCTTTTTCCGAAATGTATATGTATTTAATTGTACGGGATATCCAAGTTTGCGCGCGAGCGAACTCATTCGACATGATTATTGATATTCCCCGTGAACGTGCCGACAATATGGAACGCAACGGTGACGCTCGTCGCTCCGACTGCTCCGATTACGTCGACGCGATCTTTAAATTGCAAACATCCCGTGTTAGGATAAGAGCACACGATAGACAAAAGTCGGCCGACAGTCGTATCGTTTATATTTTATCGAATATTTCATAAATACAGTCTTGGCTAAAAATATTTACCATGCATCTTCTTACAGAAAGAATAATCTTGTTGAGATACTAAAAATTTAGGTACACACACATCCAAATCTATAGAAATAATTTTATTGAACCATCAAAATAATTACGTATAGAAATCTTAAGTATGATGAGTAATGCAGAAAAAAGTTTTAACATTCTAGCAAACAGTTTGAATATCCTATAATTAAGTATTTTGATAGTCTAACAAAATTATTTTTAGATCTGTAATTAACTATTAGATATATTATATATTCCAAAAAATCGTTTTTTTCTATTATTAATTATTATTTAATGTTTAACTCAAACATTGATTTATGGCATTTGCTGATAATTGTCCTTTGTTTTAAAAATCCTTTAAATTTAGATATATGATGCTGGTAAATTAATAGTAAACACAGGTAAAAGAGAGAGAGAGAGAGAGAGAGAAATAATGAAAAAAAAATATTTTTTATTAAAGCAGTAAATAATATATTCTAAATATCTTGCTCACAAATATTTAAGACGCACTTTAAAATATCATCTACGTAATTCACAGAATTGATAAAATGTTTTTTGATTTTCTCTTTGTATATAATTTTTTCTACGTATAAACTTGACTGAAGAAAACAATCAAAATTGTATCGTATCTATGCGTGCGGTTATATATATTATATTACTATATTTTTATAAAATCATAAACGATAGTCGATCGATACTTTGTCTATCTGCTCCTTGGATGATGTGGTACAAAGAAGTATGATCGTTAAGTTGAGGTAGAAACTGGTTAAAAGTAATGTTTCCATTTGAAACAAATTGTTGCTTCAATTATGATACTTACACATATCTTTTCTATTATATTAAATATAGCTTTGGACAAATAATATGCTACAAGCTTTATATATGAGCTTAATTGACGCGGATTTAAGTAAAACATTAGTTTATGAAAATTTTGCAATAGTTTATACATGATCGAGTGTATGACAGTTCAAAAAGAATGGTGAGCAACGTTTTTACTTTGTGTGTGCTGACCAGATAGAATACAAAATCATAATAAAATCAAAATGACATCAAGAAGAAGTTATTTTAAGAAAAATCATAATGATGTCACTCGATACACTTTTAACGATGCTTTATCTTATTATGATTTTGTGATTTAGCAGGGTTTTGCCCTTAATTACGCAGATGTGGAATTTACGCGCACGATCGAATTATCTACAGATTTGTCATTGTTCTACGTGCATCTGACGACGTGTTCGACGTCGTACGTCTCGTCACGTAAATTGGATACAAGCATCTTACATGCAACGTATGGCAAACTTTAAATTGAAGATTAAAGTTGTCGAGCGTAATAAACGGTTTAAGTGATTAAAGGAGGTCTGCGCGCGTGATTAAGCTTGCGGATACTGGATGGCTCGTCGATCATAATTCCAATCATAATTCTTCATATTGATCGCGCATTTCGTCATGAGATTGTAATAATTCTCTCGTCTTTATTTGAAAGAAGCATGCCTTTCGCGAAAGGCAATGCTTAATGTCGTTTACAGATGTGCTCCCGCGCGTTCTCCGTTGTGTCAGAAGTTCCTGGGTTACGAGAAAGTAATGTAACACGATTCTTTTGACGTTGTCACGCGTGTTATTTGAACCGCCGCTATGCTGCTCCGACTTAATTGAAAAGCGATAGTGAATTTAAAGATCGGTGTATTTTATATTTTACTAGTGCAATAAAAATTGACGATAGTATTCAACAATTTAATACTACGAGCGATTGTCATACTATCTAAATTCTTTAAAGCACAGTCTCACTCTTCAAGATTGAAAATTCTGTCATTCTTTTTCAAGAGTGGCAGAATTTTCACACATATTCTTTACGTTAAGAAGTCACTCTAAAAAATTTAGAGGGTACTTTTAACTCTAATTGATATTCGCAAGTCTACTCAATAATTTACACACATAACTTAAAATTAATTTTTTTTTTCATTTGGAAGATCAAATTCCAAAGAAATAAGATTATGTAAGGTCAAAATTATGTGAGGTCATGAAAAACGGTTGTTATAAATCATTTTTACAATGTATTTTTAGAACGTAATCGGAAAAATGTCTGGGTTCACTAAACCCGCAAATACCAATTAAGTTCAACACTAGCTAAAGTGATATTTTCCGCAACAGATTCTTTATTTTAAAACATTTATTAGCATTTATTATTGAATTAACGATTGATGTAATTTGTGATTTTATTACCACTTTTAGTTTATGATTCCAAGTCCGACAAATCAAATTGATAGTGCAATTTATAGAATTGAATGATATATTTAGAAATTTGCATATTGAATATTATTAAGCGCTCTAATTCTAAGATTCGCTTCAACCGAAAATAAAACTCTTTCTATTATTTGATTTATTTTCGTCGGTCTTTCACTTATAACTACGAATACTATAATTAGATTAAAGAATATAATATTCCCTATTCTATTTCTTTATACGCTAATGCTTTTTCTGCTTCTATTGTGAATCTTATGAAGGGTCGCTTGCTATATTTCTGTATCCATCTGAATACATTTCTAATTTAGTTCGCGAATCTTACATCACACATCGTTATCCTCCTTAATCAGATTAGAGTTCGCACCGTTAAAAGGAGGCTTATCTGCACGAATAGAGCTCGAATGGCACGTCTAAATGAATGTCTTGTATTTTAGAAATTTCGTAATTTAGATCGGAAGAGCTTTCGTGTCATAGTTAATTAACGCTTGGTCGAAGATTCCTGAAATAGTATTTGAACTGAATTAATACTTCGGTAACTTTTATAATCTTTATTTTTACGTTCACGCGAATTTCGTTACTGTCATTCTATTTCTATCCTTTATTTATAGGTTGAAGGATATAAATGTCACGGCTTGTTTTATCTTAGAGAGTCAATTTTATTAGTTGTTCTCGGTACATTTTTGGTGATATTCATAAATATCGATTACCCTGATTGATGAATATAACTATCTTCAGAATGAAAAGAACCAAGTCATGTGATCATCGATACATCAACCACACAGTGTATAAAGGGGATCACTTGTGTGATCCCCTTTTTTCCGGTAGTCCGTTTAGGTGCAAAAGTCGTAAACGAAAAATCGATGAGAGATGATAACATCATTTAGATGGCCCACATCGTTACCATCTCCTTTCATTAAGTTTACCCAGTCGCATTAAATATTTTTTGAGCGATCTATCACCGAGAGGACCCTCTGCCGTACAATCTGTGTTATTTCTAAGAAAACGGTGCCTACACGCCGTCTCGTTAATCACATCTGTTCGCAGAAAACGAGGCAGCTCCGAACTTCGTACGTCCATGCGTGGGACGATACGGAGGAGTCATTGATAGAGCGAGATCTCTTTTATAATCGCAGTTACGTCATGAGAAAGTGACGTGACATGTATATCATGGCGTATTCTTCGAATAAAGAACACTGGCAGATCAGAGGTGGCATTATGTGAAATAAATTAGCGTATACATTTGTGGAGGGTACTTTTACTGTTTCAAATAAAAATAGATTAAAACGTGAAATAGAATCGAGACAGATTATAGTTTCCGGTAACAAGAAGTGATTGTTAAACAAGTGTTACAAAAATAAGTATTAAAATGGATTGCGGTGTCAGGCTAAAGTACCGACATGTGCGCATATATTGCAACACGTGATTAGGACAGCCTAGGTCGACGAAAATTTGAATACTTAGACAAGTTTTGCTAAAGTAATTAGCGTATACGTTTGTGAAGGAGACTTTGCCATTTCGAATGAAACTGTTGTATTTACTGTTGTATTATAATTTATAAAATTATGGCCTTTGCTTGTATATTTTATATACATATAAATTTTCATTGAATATTGCCATTAATTTGCAATAATTTCTATACTGTTAAATTTATAATGTCAAATTCTACTTAATTTGAATTACTTTTAATCATTCCTATAAGTCACTATTGTTTCCATTCAATATGTCATTATAATTTAACTAAAACAATACAGTTAAATAAAATTTAACTAAAAAAATGTATTAAATTTGATTCATATTTAGTTTGCTAAGTGCATAATGTTCATATAAACGTTATTTATTTTGAATCATAGAAATGAAATAATTTACATTTTGATACACACATGGAAGTTAAATAACAAATGTTATTTTTCCTTTGATACATTTGTTATTTAATTTGGGTACTATTTTTCCTTTGATATCTGACTGAAGTATAATATGCACTGAAAAAATAATAAAACGCTAAATTGAATCGAGACGGATTATGATTTTCGATAACGAGACGCAGTTAATGAACAAGTGTTATAAAAATAATAAGCGACATAAATACATGAATCGCATCAGACTGAAGTGTGAACATGTTCGAATACGATTAAAACAGCCTATTTGAATACGCATAAATCTAAATACGCACACAAGTTTTGATAATGCGATTATCTCAACTAGCTACAGTTAATGCATAAGATCGAGTAATCTTCATCTAATGCAGCGGTATATATATTATCACGAATGTTATTGTAAAGTAGCTTCGCATTAATTTTCCTCCAGTGCATTTTCTGCACTCTAAGCTTTCAGACAAACAGTTATAATCCGGCTTAAATATGTCAAAGTTATCATAATGTAGTATATCCTTCTGTATATTTTCTAGAGATAATTTGTAAATGCGTAAAAATTGTATTTTATATTCAGATTAGTATTCCAGTGAAAGTTATTAATTAAAAACTTATTAATATATAATAAGTTTTTAATTAATAACTTTAGCAACAAGGTTTTACGAAGAGCGACTTTATTATAAAAGGGTTTTATTGTGTCATTTTAAAAAACGTTACATAACGAAGCTTAAAACATTTCTCGTGAAACATCTCTCGAGTTATGTATGTATAATTGCATATTTAATTTAACATTCCTTGAATGTGCATTATATGTATAATAATTAACATTTTTTTATTTTAAACAAAACTTGATTTAATGTATAGCAAAATATTAATAAATGATTACGCATATATCTCTGAAAAAAAATGTGAAGAAGAAAAAGTGGAAGAAAGAGAGATAAAAAAATTTTGTAATTTTTTCTTTATTCTCTTCACAGCTGGTTTTATTAAATAAAAATATATTCGCAAAAAACATTGATGATATTTTATGAAGCATACGTTGAAGGATGCAAAGAAAAAACACATCTAGCTTTTTGGCAGAAAGAAGAGGTTTTTGCCTGTACTTCAAATACGATTTGCAGGGCAAGTGCGAATGCATGTAACATCGGTCAACAATGGTGAAAACTTTTTGAAAGTCCCAGCGCACTGATATTGTCGAGCTTCCAAAGTCTCTCCTCATACCTGCTTATGTGCACGACGATCTTCAGGATTAGTCATTCTCATGCAAAACTGTAAAGTTTTTATTTGTCGAAAGCACGTAACTGCAGTTTAACACGTAAGTGGCCCTACTGGTGGGACTTACAGGGCGCAGTTAATCGCCTGTAAAAAAAAAAGCAATGTCAAGAGAATACAAATGCGTTCTTCAAGCCACATAAAAGAACGTATCAGTAACGTGGCGCATATTGAATGTGGCATCGACAGATCGGAAAACGCTTTGTCACTTGCCATTGCGCTTCGTTCAAGTACACTTCGCTTGTGTGTTTACAATTTTTTGTCTAATTTACAATTTGCTGTGGTAGTCAGTAAAATGTTCTTATTAAAGATACAATTTTAAATAAAAAATCTGCTTGTATGCAAAATGATATGACCAAGCAATCTTTGGACAAATATATTATCTATAATCGTACGAATATAATAAATTTATTATATCGCTCCATTTTAAGTTCTAATTGTACTTACAATATACACTTCAAAGTTATTAAACAATGTTACACGTAATGTGTTTGAAGATTTATTCTTCTGTGATCAATGAAAGAAGATTGTTAATAATTTATTATAATAATCAATAATATTTTTTGCATTATTTGAAATAAGTAGAAGAATTTTATTAACCAGATTAAACAAATCTACGTATTTCAGTTGAAAACAATAACTTTTAGAATGTATGAGTCCGTCAGATTCTCGATACTCTCTATGGAATTCGTACGCATCAAAAACTAAATTTTATGAAACGTTTACTTTGCCGGTAAACTAACTCAAATGCGATGTTATACGGAATAGAGCAGATAGTAAGAGGGAATGGGAAAATTCAGAAGCATCTGTTCAAAAGACTGAGAGATGCGGGCGATTGAATATTTTTACAACCAAATTCCGTACAAGACAGCAAGAATTTACATTGCTTCATTCCGTAAGGATCGTCCTTTTCAATTTACCCAAGTATTCAATATTACTCCTCATGATCTCACACAGATCAGGTGAATTTTATCTCCCAAAAACTATAGAAAGCTTGATAACAGCGCTCTTCACTGAAGATACATTGCAGGGGCAATTCAATAGAAATATTAAATTGGTTAAATTGGTTCACTCGAAAGAATCGGTAAATTGAGTTTCTTGTAATAAAATACTGTAAAGTCACTTTTAAAAAAGAATTCGTATAAAAAAATCTTGATTAATTAAATGTTAATTTGCAATTATTCTGGTAAATCTGTATCAATTTTAAACTACAAATAACTATATATACTTTCGGAGATGTAAAATTAATATTTGCGATTAAAAATGTTTCGGATAAGTGATCATGAGGTCCGTACATGTAATATTATGTCATCTGGAATTGTGACATTCCGTTGGCTATTTATATATAATATTTTTTGAGGATTTATGTTATATGTATGTAGCATTCATATAGTCAAATAATAAGATGTTTCGCATATTTTATAAAAAACGCTAACTTTTAATTCAGCTGTTAGCTCGGATCTGACTTTATCATTTTATCACAAATGTTGCCGAAACAAAAGCAGAATTTTGAATAAATTATTCATTAAGGCATTTAATACTTTGGTATTTGGTATGATATAATTAGCGAAACGTGGATTTTCATTACAGGATAGTTCATGGTAGTTCCCTAGGAATTCAATTTAGTTCTACTAGCCAAGGACTACGATTTAACATGCATCAAAGAGATAGAAGGGTTTAATGAAACATGGGCCGTGATCACCAATAACACTTTCACGCGTACAAGACTTATATCCTGTGACCTTTCGCGAAGCCACAATCTCCGGAAATGAGCTAATAATTAAATATTTACTTCATTAACGTTACAAGATGGAATTTTCGTATTATTTGATTAAGCCAAATAATTTGCGAGAGATTTACAAAAATTATATTATAAGCTTTAATAATCTGCATAAATGAAGCTTATTTGATTTAAGATAATATATAATAAATTGTGTATATTTTGGTTATATATTTTATTATCAAAAAATGCGATTATATAAAGGTTACATTAAAAATTTCGTTGATTTTGTTAAAGAGGATGTGAATAACTGGTGATAAACGAGATTAAATTACTGTAGTTGCACAGCCAAATTTCCGCAAATATGCGTGTGTTTCTCATGCTACGCAAATTTGCGCACATTTCTCATTCGCAGAAGCAAGATTGTACAATATGAAACGCAGCAGGTGCTGCGTAGTGTTCCATATAAACATCTATTGCAAACATCTATTAGAATTCTTACAGTCTATCTTTATAAAATCGAGTTGTGAAGAATGGATTTTCTTATCTCTTAATGATTCTTGTAACAAACTTCATAGATCTTCTCTTGAATGTAAAAATTCTCTTTATCTCTTACAAGTTTATGTGCGAACTTCTTTAACAGTACAGTAAGTTATTGCCTAGTTCGACCAAATCACACAAACGTTTCAAATATTATAAAGTTTATCTGACATTTCAAAGTTTATTTGACATTTGAATCTATTATTACGGAGAGGTTCCTTTTAAAATTTATTTCGTTCAGTAATTTGATATTTTATATTTCAAAAATTCCGAATAAGAAAGCATCACGCAGCGCAGAAAAACTGTTTCAATTTTCATGAATAGTGAAGTTTATTTAAATTCAACATCCACGTTATAAAATGTGTAAAATGTAGACTACAGTGTCACACGGTCCTCTGGCCGCAGACGTATGTTGTAATTGTAGCTATCATATGCAGAGCTTGACGTCAAGCGCATCACCGAAATTGGGTTTGAAGCATCACTAATCTACCGCCGTAATAACGTTAATTACGTTATCGGGCGGTGACAAATATTTCTTGATGTACTAAAATCATTGTTTACGCTTGTATTCTATTTGTATTAATTTCAACATCAATCAACCTCCCGATTTCGAGTCTTGACAATTTTATCAAATTTTGTCGTATAAACTGTTTTTATTGAAATGTGTTCGGTTTCTTTGATATTTGTTATTATTTTTCTAATTCTGTTAATAACGCGCACGCTTTAAAATATAGTTTCTTTACGGCGATGTCAAATATCACATTTTGACGGTAGAAAAGCATGTTCAAATGCGGCATCGCTTACGCTTTCATGTTCAAAGGATATTACCAAATACCCACAAAAGCATACGATCACAGTTAATATCAACGACATCTGACTGAAATTTGCGAACCGTTTACGCGAAGCAGTATAATATTGCGAAGGTACTTTGAGTTCATTGGAATTGGTATAAATCTGGAAATAATGTAAGTTGACGCTAAATTAGAACATCATGTTAATACCTACGACATTGTTTAATCTACATTATGGATAAAAGTAGTTTGATAAGTATAGTAAAATAAATTATCGTAATTAAACAGAGTGTATATAAAATGTTATACCATTTAGTTTATATGAGGAGCAGACTTTCGAAATGCGTTTTGTTAAAAATTTATAATTTTCGAAAAAAGAATGAAAGAGAAAGAAACATGGAAAATATGCAATTTACAGAAAAAATAATAAATAACTTGCCAATCAGTAAAATGTTAAACAAATGCACTGTGCCATCTCTAACTCGAAAAATAAAATATTGGACAAAATACATTTTGGAAATCTGCTCTTCATATATTATAAGACACATAATTATTTTTAATTAAATTAATATGAAACTGATATATATAAAGTTTATTAACGCTTTTAAAATTCTGAAAATTGAATAATTAAATGGTATTATATTTTGTATATCATTCTGTGTATATTATAATTTTTTGTGTTTTTTCCATTGCAGAATAATATAAAGATACGCTGGAATATTATATAAAATTTAAATTCTTTTGTAAAATACGCAATATATTGAATTTAAATTTTTCTATAAAAGACGCAAGTATACATTATTCTCAAATCTATATATATTGACACCTAGGTTGAAAGATACGAATTTTATAGAATGCAATAAAAAATTTATTGCCATTGCAAAGCCTACATAAACTCTGATAGCGATTGATACCGCACAAAGTTCCAACGGTAGAACGGTAGACGTCAAACGCTACGTGTTTTCAGCACTTCGCGGACCGTGCAGCGATATTCCCTTCATTACCATTTTCGCTCCGCGTATTTCCCGTAAACTACGGTGTAATATATCCACGATCACATAAACGGCATGTCGCGGCCGCCGCGAGATTTAATTCATCCCTGACATAGGAGCGATCATTTAATTATAGCGCAGCTGGCACGTATTTCGCATATTATGCATCAGATTAATTCCAGCGTATATCGTATCTCGTCGAATTTTCATAAATCCACGTGGGCACGAATCATAGTATTGATGATATCGTACTGCCGGCGTTATGTTCACCCTGAAAAATTAGTGTCAAAACGTGACGACCGCCTTGCACGAGCCATGTGCACGTGACTTGGATTCACGACAATCGATTAAAATGAGATTTAATAGGATTATATAAATGCTCGGTTACCTTGAGCGCTGTGGAAATAATGGGGGATTGAAATGAAGTGGAATGCCGGAAACATCGAGCAGATCGTGCCGGTATTTTATTTTTCATAATAAATTCTATGAGCTTTGTTATTAGGTTGCTTTTATAAACTTCGCCTGTGATTTACTCTATTAATTTGGTAATTAATTTTTCCGTAGTACAAACATGTTTTTTTTATGATTTTCCACATTAATTGATAATCATATAATTAAAATTCGTAACAATAAAATTTACTGAAAAAATTAAATAAAGAGCATGCATTTCACAATATATTGTATCATTACATAACAACTTATGAATACGTATACATATAAGTTTATGCTAGTATTATATGTATATATATATATATATATATATACGATCTTTATATTTGTATTAATCAGCAAAGGCAGAGATAAAATAATTGTTAAGCTATTGTTTTTTTTCAAACGAGAGAAGTATCCGGTAAAATAAACCTAAATAACGTCACAACTGTCACTCTGTTTGTCAAAATACGTAGCAGTTGAAGGATAATACAAAAACGATATCGTTCTGTCAGCGAGAGGGTAAATCACTTGGAAATCTATCGGCGTCAAATAAAATATGAAAGCATATCGGACTCTCCCTGCATTTTATTGTCTTTTTTTCTAGGCAGTTCAGTTCGTGAAATTCAACTAAACATCTATTTGCGCGATATTACATATTCTCTGGAGTACATTCATGTGTGATATTAGACTTCGTCGTTTTAAAAGCATTATATATGCGCAGAGAATTTAATAAAATTGCATAATGAGGATCGACAAATTTAACAATACCAGAGACGAATGTTCTAGTTTATCAGATATTTCAATTTCCGCATGCTTCTTGCATTACTTTTATTATTGGAGTTTATTGGAATGTAATTATACAGCATGTAACGTCGATAATATTTTATGTATCAATATCGTATATGGTGTAGGATTATATAAATAAATGTACGTAGAGAAAAAGCACAGTGGAATTATGTAGACAATTATACAAAAGTTTTATTTCTCTGAATTTTTTAGAGTGGAATCTCTTACTCTAAAAAAATGAAGATTATGTTACTTTTTAACAGTGAGATTTTCCTCAAAAGAATTTAAATGTGTTAATATCACAATTAATAAACTAAATATTTTAGAGTTTTAGTGTAATTAAAAATAGTTTATTTAATATAACTATATACATATAATCATATTAATTATATAAGTATATAATATTATATATATACCTATATAATTTAATATAATTATATATATAAATGCTACATTCTACATAATATATTAATATAAAATTTGTACAGCTGTCACCAACAATATATATGTAGTTACTATTTTTTCTGATGAGTGCAATGTGTGTATATCAGATAATAAAGGATTATTGAAGAATACGAATACAAGTGCTAGATTCTTTTGTGCAAAAAGTAGTATGCGAAGAGGACCTATTGATCCGTAACTGATCACGTTTCGCTCCAGGTGACATGCCAAGACGAAGAAGGCAGTCAATGCATACCAAAGAAGATCTTTCTGGCGTTGCTGCGTTTACCGGAAGTCAGTTCGAATCTGGCGGCGTATTCGAGAACAGTGAGAATAATTCAGGAGGCGAAAAACCATAACGACATGGCTCATCTGAAGGCTCTCAGTTCCGAGGATAATGATGACGCTGAGATCTGCATACCTAGTGATGTCTACTTGGAGCTCCTCAGGGATCCTGCATTTCGTGGACATCTCAACATCATGACGCGCACTCACAAGTTACCTGAATTTCCGGCACGTCTTCTGGATGACAGCGAGATGATTGATTCGCGGGACTTGATTCCTGAATCGGAAAAACGTAGTCTCGCTACCTTGGCCAAAAACGACGATCTACCAGTCATTGTAGATCATCAGGAGCGCGAGGAAAATGGCGATGACGACGAGAAAAGGAGCGTCAGTATACCTAGGTATGTTTTATTTAAGATTTTTCCGATTTCTAAATTCTCAATAATTCTAAACAGGAAATGTTTAAAATTTCTACGCAAAGAAAATGACGCAATAAAAATATTGCATTTTAATGATCTTTTGACTCTTGTTGTGAATAAATACTATTTAATAACTTTAAAATAATTTTATATTAACTTTGTTATTAAAAAGATTACCGTGTCACATTTATTCAATCATCTGAATTAATTAATTTGTCGAATTAAGCGATAATGTAGATGAGCTGGTGCGCGCGTTAATGGACAACGAGTACGGTCGACGAACACCCAGGATCTATGATTACCAAATTGAACTGGACCCTGAAGTGATCGACTATCCGTTAGAGAAACGTAACATCGGCTCCTTGGCGCGAGACTTCGCATTACCTACTGGCAGACGTCACATCGGCTCGGTGCTTCGCGATTACAGTACGCTAAGCGGCAAGAGGAACATCGGTTCTTTGGCCAGGCAGAGCATGCTGCCTATAAGCGGCAAAAGAAACGTCGCTTCTCTGGCGAGAGATTTCATGCTGCCTCAGACTGGTAAGAGAAACGTCGCTGCGTTAGCCAGGGATTCCTCTCTGCCCTACGGTAAGCGATATCTCGGTTCGTTGGTCCGAAACGGCGGTTATCCGGTCCGTGGATACGACGAGGGCAAGCGCAACATTGCCTCGTTGGCCAGAAACGCTGATTGGCCCAGTTTTATGAAACGAGGCGGCACTGCGGGTGCAGGCAGAATGATTGTCCGAGTGCTCAACCGTCACGGGAGATCCTTGAACGATCACGAGACACACAATGAGCCATTGGACCTGCAGCAGCTTATCAGACAAGACCACAACAACGAGAATGATGCCAAAGCGAACGTTGCCGACGTTCCTGCCTGGCCCACACCCTTCAGCATCTCCGAGGAACTGGAAGACAGCAGGGCGAAGAACAGATCAAACAGGAGGATGGACGCAGCGACTTCACAAACGAGGCACAAACGGCAGATTGACTTTTCTGATGAGTATCCGCTACCTGTTGTGCAGAACACCAACATGCTTGATTACGAGGACATGATCGAGGCACTCGCCGATCATTATCCGAACGCGGAGAAGAGGTTCATGGGTGAGTAAAATTGGAGCGCTCGATATTTTGGTTGGTATTCATCTGAGGTTTGATCTCCAGTGAGCGTAAAATGAATACCCACAGAATTCATTTTACATTTATAATATGCATGACACGCGACACTTCGGGCGTTATTGTAATTTATGACAATTCCTTGTTAATCTTAAACCTGATTTTATATTTATAACGCGAATGAAAGACTATGAAATGTCATAGCGCTACCGCGAATTTATCGCGCTTCCATTTTACGTGAGTAAAATTCAATATCGTATTTTCTTTCTTTTTGTTGATCAATATTTAAGCTCGCCGATTGGACCGTCAGCTAGAATAATCCGCATTAATCGTGGGATTACAATTGAATCGAATTTTTTTTCTTTTGCACCCACGCATTCATGGCGCATCATCGTTCATTCATCCACAAAATTCCACAATAGCGTAGGGAAAAAGCTACATCGAACAAATCGACAACGTTTCTTGTCAACCATAAACTCTGTCGAGAACAGGTTCCTCGCCGGAGATGCCGGCCGACTCGGGCTACACTGAAGTATTGCAACCAAGTAAGAGACATATCGGAGCCCTCGCACGCCTCGGCTGGCTCCCGTCGTTCCGTGCACCACGATTCTCTCGGTCACCGCGATATCTGGTCGAAAGGTCAGGCCATTAGGCAGCCGCTCTCTATCTCTCTATCTCTCTTTGTTTCGCCGTGTCCTCTTCTCCTACCTCGGTGTGATATGTCAACCGTTTCGCCAGTACCTGTACTCAAGTAGAGCTCTACCTACAGACTGAGAAAATATGTCATATCTATATGTGTGTGCCAGTACCAACAGATTTATCAACCACGTCACGTCACGTCACGTCAATGATTACCCACCAAATACCAACAACCACCTACCACCATCTACAAATCACCACGTACAAAATAAAACGTTCTCCAATTGTGTCTTCTTCTTCTACTACCACGATACCACCTCGGGACTCATCACGGTAGTTGGATGTACAATGTCTCGATGTAGTGTCTCGCTGTTAAAGACTACATATTAGATTATTAGAACGCTGGTAGTTGATCTATGTTAGAATCGGTGTTATAGTTTGCCACGTTGATTCAATGTTAGTAATTCTAGTTAATAATTTTTAGTGTTTCTTATCGAATGGTTTCCAACATTAATTAAGTTTTAGCCTTCTAAAAATATATTTAATTATTAAAAATACATATTATTAAAAAACGTTTAATTATTCAATATTCGAAAAATCCCGAACAATAAAGAACGTAAAAAAGGGAGATTTATTTAAAATTTCAGTCTCTCTTTATATTTATAGCCTTCGAATTATTATTGAACTCAATTGTTGGGAACCATGAGTGCCGTGATGTGGCATTTTTCTAGATTATGTTCGAAAGTGCAGTGTTATATCGGAATGATTTTTGTATTGTTTCATTTTTATTTTAATGACTCGTGCGACATCACTGTAATTTTTCAGCAAAAATGGTAACTCGTGTAATTGATAGACAGGATTACAAACTATTGCTGAAGTACTTGTGTATATTATATTGGTGTATATTACATTGGTGTTAGATGTTCAATATGTTGAACGTTCCTGCGCTACCGGAGTCTTTCTGGAATCACCGAGTTGGTTATATTGGGAAAAACGTCAATAATTATTTTACTAATATTTGTTTATGCTGTACATATATTGTTATTTATTCTTCTCTACACTAATCAAATTTTTTCTGTAAAGTAAAGCATCTTTAGAGAAAAAAATTTGAAATTTTTATAAATAATTAACAGCTGGTGCATGAATGAATTTCTGTTTTTTAACAAATTTTCTGCCGTCGTTTTCATCAAATAAGTATCCGTGCTGTTAACAGCGCGTGCTATCGATTAGTTACGTGTTTAGAATTGATTCAATTGTATGTGGTTGTCAAATGAGCGGCGTTTTGCGAGACATAACGAGGGTGCAAATGAATTTCAGGGAGGATCCCGCAGATGGGTCCTCGTCCAACTACACCCCCCACGCGTCGGCTAAGACTCGGTCGCTAAGACCGTTCCTTCCGAAAACCCGCTATCTGCAGTCCCTGCACCGCCTGCACGGAGATTGTCGACATGGCTTCAAGAGGTTCCTGTTACCGGACATCGATAACTTCCTGCGGACGTCGACCTCTAGCATCGTGTCCCATTCCATGTAAAAACCCTCGCCTTGCCTCTCTGCTCGTCCAAGGCAATACCGTACAAATTACGTTATATATCGGACTCACATGTTTTACTCTGCGAACCGTAGAGGAAACGAATGTAAATATTCGGATCTTGTGTCTGACGTTCTTCCTTACTGGCCATTGATCATCCCTTGTCAACGGTAGATATCTACGAATATATGTCTCTACCATTAATGATTTCTCAAATAATAATCTATCAGCGAATAATAAAAATAAATAATATCAAAAAGTTGCTAAAAAAAAAAGATTTAAAAAAAAGTTTATCAAAATTAGAAACGGTAAGGGAAGTGAGGAAGTCCGTCACGTAATTTAATCAGCGACTAATCAACAAACTCATTGAGAAGAATAGATCTTATCGCAAGATCCGTCAATGGACAATAAGCTTACTGCTTGCCGACAATAATAATTTCACGTAATCCTAATAATTGACGCCTTAAATGTGCCGTCTGTTTCGAACAGATTTTAAATTGTTATGCAAAAAAAGCAAATTTTTCTCGCTCAAAAATAAAGTATAGATTTTTCTCCGCAGTTACAAGTATCTGGATGTTATGTAAAGGACTTTGTCATCGATAGTCTCTAAATTTACGAATTTCTGTAAGCACGTACGTTTTCTCTTAATATTTGTATCTCGATGCTTCTTCTAATCAATGTATAGCAGATGTATCTGCCAATTTTTGTAATTCGTGTATTTTCCGAAGCAAGGCGAGAAATATCCTTGATCGACGGAATAACAATAATATTTATATAACAACGATCGATCAGCTCACGATTTACGATTTGGCATTGGTCTCTGATCAATATTATTAATAAAATACTTTTAATCGATATTATTAATAAAATACTATGTTCATCGAGCAATACCTCGCGATTCTTTCTTTTCTCATTGCATTGTTTGCGACGATACGAACAAACGAAGAGGGAACGAGAGACCAATTTAGCTGTTATTTTAACGATAAATCATCACGAGGTCGAAATATTTTATTCCTTGGCCACAATTTCCCATTTAAACGAGTGCAGTCGCGGGAGAGGCTATATGTTACTTTGATGATTATTATTTAGCTCGGACTTCATCGATAAATCATGCGAGATCGAAATATTTTACACGGCGGCCGTGGCAAAATGTAAGATCGTAAAAAAAGAATATAAAAAATTCGCGTGTGTCATTTCGATTATATTGCTTGATGAAAACGTAAATTGTCATCGAAGTATTAAAAAAAATGGTAGTTATACTCTAAATTTCTTGCAGTGGAATTATCAAATCACTGTCTTAGAGTGAAATTTCATTGCAAGAAATTTAGAGTGTACTCGCAAAAAGAGTAACTTATCTGTAATTACAACATCGATGACCACTAGTTAATAGCAAAAGAGACTTTCCGTTATTCTTCAGATATTTCTCACCATGTTACGATCAGTATTTTTCCTCGTCGTGTGATTTTAGGTAGTTGTGATGTTAAGAGTCAGATGCAACGAATACATATTCATTATATTTGTTAATTGCTTAAAAACGTATTTGCTTAAAGCATGCCAAGTGTAACTGTTGCTTTATTGGAGGAATAAAGCAATTTCTAGTTCTTTTCATACAATTTTAAAAAGTGGAAAAGAATTTATGAAAAATATGAAGTTAATTACATGCTCTTTTATCTTTTATGAAATTAAATCATCAAACTTACAGTCTGTATACATCTGACCTAACAATTTCCATTTTTACAAATGGCACTATTATATGAAGATCTTTTTTATGATGAATTTAATTAATTAAGAACGTTGCACTCTCGCAGAAGCGTTCGAAGACTTTAAATTAGGAAAACAAGAAAAGTGGCAGGCATTTTTCATGTAACGAACTGAAATATATATAGTACCACTTTGCAGTGCCATCTTCGTTCCTCGTCTATGAATATTGTCTCGTAATTTTCGTTATTTTCTGAAGTCCTATAATTACCATGAGACTACCGATCGATCGCACGTACGCGTGCAAGATCGACGAAGCCAGGAAATAATCTCCGTGAACGTAGTAACATGTATGATATAAATGTCATATTAGTGCTCAGCATGGTGCTCAGAGAGCTTGCGAGCTCGATGGCGATAACGCAAATTCAGTTTCATCCTAATCTCCACATTGTATCTCATTTAAATATTGTTAGAAACGTCGTTGTGTAACATATATGTGGTATTACACGTATACAATCGAAATACGCTCGATGTCGCGGCATCATCGGTCTATCATTGCTGTGGATGACATATAAGTCTCTGTCGAGTTCTCTTTAACTTTACGACTTAAAGTACTATGTGTTTGTCTAGACAATAATGGATAACCGAAGTGACAATAAAACGATAATAATATTGAAGTAATAAACTAAAATTTCATTCTATAAATGAAAACTTTTCCCTTGTTCTCAAGCTTTATTGCTAAATTATATCGTTAAATGCTCTCTAAAATAAAGAATGTATAATTTGTGTCTAAGTAAGGAAAAAGAGAGAAAATGTCAATATGTAGCAAATAAGAGTTATTTTATTGTGAACTTTATGATTTGATGAATTATAAGTATTCCATTTTTTGCATATGATCTTATTTTGAAATGACAACTCTTAATATAATAAAATAAATAATTGCAATAATATTATTTGTAAAGTGTTATAGTATTATTTTAATGGGAAACACTATTGATTTCATTTTCTACTGGTATTAATACAACAAATTATGTAATAAATTGATATCAGACTTTATTTTTTTATTATATCTTAAAACTTCGGGAAAGGGAATAATATACTATATAGGACTACATATAGATAGATAAAAAATTTATATATCTGTATGTATAGAATATAAAATAATCTATATGTAAAAATTGTAATAATTTATAGTAATTTATTTATACATCTGTTTTTACATTTACTTTTTACATTTATACACAGAATATAATAATTATATACTAGTATATACAGAATGTAATAATTATACTATTATAAACAGAATATATTATAATTATATACTAATATATAATTATATAATTATAATTACATAAAATAGTATTAATAATATATTATTAATATATATTAACATGTTAATTATATATTAATATATTATAATATATTATTAATATATTAATTTATATGTGGCAATCCTAGATAGAATATAGCGCAGCTATTTTTATGCCGAAGATTCTGGGTTTAAAACATAAAAATTTGATTTGATTGCTATTTTCCGGAAGCTGCCGTTTAAAACTGTGACTCCTATTGTAGTATGTATATATTAGTAGACATACGCATTGATCCCTTAAATTAGAGGTTAAACATTAGGCTAACAACCTAATTCCGGAAAAATCACTATTCCGAAACCTCATCTTCAAAAGAGAGTCCAATTTGGACTGTAGTATTACTATATGGATGTTTCATAAATAACGTCCATTAATTATATAATGCTATTTCTGATAAAAAAAACTGAATCGAAAAGTCTTCTATCATTTTACAGTTTTTGCAATATTTTTTTGTTACCCGATGAGTAAAATTGACGCATAAGATAACTTTAAGATACCTTTTAAGAGTTCATTTAGAAATATTTTTTAAATATTTCATAAAAAACATTGAAAGTCTTAAAATTGTCGTATGCATCTCGATTTTATCCATTTATTCGGCAATTTTTAGAAATTAATATCCCGTTAACTATTAGGAAAATTACAAAATGGTAGAGAACTTTTTGATTCAATTTTTCATCAGAAATAGCACTATATGATTAGTGGGCGTTATTTAAGAAACACCTTATATATATATACGATATACACACATACATTATTTATATATGTACATATATAATCTCTCGTATAATAGAGATTAACTGATTGGTTAAAATATTCCACTCATACTACGGTGATAATTAAGCTGATTGTGAGTGTGCTGAGCGTAATCATAGCCTTGGTCGTACCACTCTGACGTTGGTCCTGCCGTATTCGAGGTACTCGAAGACTGAGTAGTCTGCAAACTCCCATGCTGATGACTGCCGTAATCGCTGCTCTGAAAATGATTGAACTGTCCCCAGCCAAGCTGTGTTCTGGACCAATCAGTGTTACCTAAAAGTCAAAGACAAAGTAGACTTTAATATACGTTAACACTTTGACAGAATTTCAGACGTGAGTAAGATTTCAATTCAAAAAAGAAATTTATGCATTATACCTTGACACTTTAATGTAATTTTAAATTCGAAAGCAGTTCCGTATTTATTAATACATCAGAGATTATGGTACATTACGAGGATTTAAAAGAAAAATTCGAAACATAAAGGTATTTTAGAGTGTTCGTTTAATATTTGATAAACAATAAAGCTGAAATGATTCCAAGAACGTTGTGAACATTAAATAGAACGCAGACCTAGTATGCTGCACAGTTTCTCGACTCTTCTTCCAAGAAAACTCAGTGACTCGCGAGATCTTATGAAGTACTCACCGGCGTTGTGCGAAAGCGACGGCGTACCGTGCGCGGCGGGTGGTTGCATTGCTGATACCTGCGCGAGTTGCACGGAGGCTGCGTGTGCTGGAAGCGAACCGATATGACCGGAAATGGTGACTGCGTGCCCCTGAAGGGCGCTGCCCATCGTAGTGGGTACCTGAGTCATCGTGCTCGCCATTGGGGCGGCAGTGGTGCTGCCGGAGACTTGGTGAACGCTACTAGACGTCTGCTGCAGCGTCGGGCTGTGATGCAACGTAGGGGGTACTTGCGATATTCCGCTCGGTACCTGCTGTATCTGTACGAGCTCGTGGTTAGCTGCATATTGGCAAGTCGTCAACTGCAGGTTCGTCACAGGGTGCTGTATGTTACCGTTGTGTTTGCGGAGTCGCGCCCTGCGATTACTGAACCACACCTGAAACGGTGCGCATGACACTTGGCGGTTTCATCTTTTCGATGAAATCGATTTGCAGGTAATCGTGATAAAGGCATTAACAGCACGAGCAATATCCTGGCTTTTATTGCTTCCTCGAATTTCTACTTCTGTTCTTTGCTTCTTTATATTTGAATTGTAACCGTTACAATTGTTATCGTTGAATTGTAATGCGTTACACAAATATCTTACAGAATCTTTTTGTTAGTAAAATAATTTGATCGAAAATAATTTGATCTTAATTTAAGGCATACTTTTAAATCGTTTCTAACAATGATTGATAAAAAGAAAAAAACGATTGAGACCGAATAATCAGAAATTCTGTTCGAATTGTCATGAATGATGTGATACATTTTACGTTAACGTCTGCTACCAACGTCACGCGACACTCACCTGAATCCTCGCCTCCGTCAGTCCAGTTCTCTGTGCTAATTCCTCTCTGGAGTAAACATCTGGATATTGAGCTCGTTGGAACGCAGCTTCCAGCTGTTCGAGCTGCTCACCGGTAAACGTCGTTCTGCTTCTGCGTTGCTTTCGCTTCAATTGAATACCCGGCTCGCTTTCCGTGTCAGAGTCGTCACCGCAGCGACCTGGGCCGTAAAAGTGACGATCAAATTGTCATATTCAAGAAATTCAGAGAAAAGTATTTAAGACATTCTAGAAATTCAGATTGACATATTATTCCGAATGACTTATATCGAGAAATCTCTTTTATTAATTATCGAAACTCCGAGATTATGCTATTACAATTTCTTGAATGCAATTAATCTTGTCTAAATTCTACCGTTATTAATAAACGTTATTATAACGTGTTATCGTTTACGAATCACATTCAAAATATATAAAGCCTATATGGTACACGATGCATATTTTCTGCAGCTGAATTTCTTGCGTTTTAGTAAATTATTAGAATTATACTACACAGAGAGAACGAAGAATTTCTAATAATTTACTAAAACGCAAACAATCCAGTAGAAAAAAAATGCATCATATGTTCCTACAGATGCGTATCCATTATTAAAGAAAATTAGTGTTTCTATCGCCTGTTGAGCAGCATTTGTGTTTCTATTGCCTGTTTCCATAAGTTTCCAAAAGTTCTCTAATAATAGTTTTATTCAATAGAGACAATATCTACCCGTTGCTATTTGCTTGTTTCCAGTAACATTAGACAGCAAACAGTTTTCGTGGATATACGTACATTTACGCATCGTATTACTGCATGTTCCACACATGCATGTGTCTGTTTTAAATGCGAGTTATTGTTATTATACAAAGGTTTTTAGTATCAAATCGATATTTCATTGTTCTTAAAATAAAACAAAATCCTAGTTTTCTTATATTACCAACATTTTCATTCGAAAAATACGAATTGCCGAACACATGCAAACGCCTTTTACGAATGATTCACAAATTACGAGCGTATACCAGGAAAACTTTCGCAACGTCGAAACGATGACGATCTTTTAAAATTCACAGTGATTATTAATTGGTGTTAAAACGGCCGTCACTACTAATCGATAAATCGTCGAGAAAGACGCTCTGTCACTCAACCGGCCGTTGCATCGTCGATGAACTCGCCTCTTTCTCTGAATGGGATATTGATGAGACGATGATCATCATTTGTATAATATGCGTATCCGACGACGGCTATTCCGCACAGTCATCGTATTTCCTACGGCTTAATTGTTTCCTATGATTGAATTCCATACATTTCACCTAATATTTTAGGAAAAAATTCCAATACATCGTCATTCTATTTTTTTATTTTTACCGCTTAATTGTTTCCTATACCTAATTAAATTCCACACGTTTCACCTAATATTTGAAAAAAGTCCTAGTATGTCATATTTTTTTCTCATAATTCATCGTATACCGAATAATTTTATTGATAAAAATATTTTTATTTTTATTTTAAGATTATTAATAAAAATTTATAGAAATGTATTTTATTTCATACATATTTGATATTTTAGCTAATTAAGTTGAATATTAAGATTGGAATGAATCGAAAAGTCTAATTTCGTTAATTTTATGTAAATATAACAAGAATTCTGACGTTCCGGTTTAAAGCTTTTCCAATCTATCTGCTTGCATGAAGTAACATTATGCGTTCTGCATACGTTCGCATGTACACTACATATACCGTAGTCATTAAAGCATCCATAAAGTGGTCGTAAAAAGCAAGCAATGGTTACCACCATGTTCACCGCCATCTTGTCTCGTTTTCATAGTTTTGATATGTTTTATGATCAACCACTTTTTTCAGCGGACTCGGTTGCTCCTTGAAATACTGATGATATAATAATCTCCTGTTTAAAAAAAAAAACTTTTTGCAATTGTGCATCCTATCAATAAATTCTTCCTTCTTTTTTCCACGAGAGTTTTTCTAGACTGAGATAATAGAAGCAGAAATTTTTAAGTATATATTTTTTTAGTATACCTACACGGAAAAAATGTTTGCTGAAGAATCTGAAAATTTAGCTATAAGAATTAATCCATCTGAAAATAATTTTTTGTTAGACCACCAAAATAATTAATTTAGAACACTTAAGCTGGTTATAATATCAAAGTTTTTTACAGTATTGTTTATCATGCTTAAGTTTCTTGTACAATAATTTTGGTGGATTAATAACATTATTTTCAGGTCTGTCTAAATTTATAGATATTTTGGCAAAATTGTTCTTTCCAATCATACACATTTTATTAGCCTAAAGAAATTGATAATCTCTTCTTAAAAATTCTTATTTTTCTCAAAATTGGTGTACACTTTTCACCATTTAAATGCACGGCCACTTATCAAATCAATCTTCACTTCTTGAAACTTATTTCCCATAAAAGGTCCAGTCTTTTCGAGGACAATAACGTCTTCGTTTCAACGTTGCTCAACCATTCGATACTTAGAATTAAATCCTCCTCTCGAAGATTCTGAGAACCTTGTAATATCCTCGCATTCAGCACTTTGTTCCGCAAACATTTCTATGCGATACGCTTTTACCTTCGTGACCATTGATAACTATTTGGCTGAGAGAACCGGGAGCTCGTGCGTTCATTTTTCTAGTAAACGAGAGAAAAAGAAAACACGTATACATAAACACGTGAAACCGTCGATGGAAACTGACCGGGCTACCTTTGCCAAATATTTACTCCTAAGTCGATTCCCTCTCCTATTGATCTCCACAATCGTCCCATTGTCACTCAATCGAGCGTTCCCGCGAACTATTGTCCGCGATCGGACGTTGTGCTTTCCCTGCCGTATTCGTCTCCGTTCCATCTATTTCGAAATAACATTTAATCTCGTGCACAATTTTATCGCTCGATCGAACGCACGCGGGGGCATACGGTCGACGATGAGCAACGAGTGGCTTGTTGTGACGTCCAACAATCCACCCTGACAACAAACGAGGATTAGCTCGCTCTTTTATTTGCCGACCTACACCAGCGCGCTATCGCCGATTCCGCGATGCGGAATTAAACGGCGACGACAGTAATTCTGTTTCTTACGCCGACCGGCCGACCGTTCAGGCCGATTTTTCGTTCACGATCCACGTTTTACGAGTTCACGTTCAATTGAGATCGCCTGAGGTCTTTTCCTTCAAATATCCGGGATTCAAACAAGAAAGAGAAGATTGGTTCATAGTACGATATGTATGATTTTGACGTAAAGCTTAAGAGTTATGTAATAACTAGAATTCTAAAGATTTTGACACAATTACATATATTACTTAAAGGAATCATTAATCTGTATAATTATATAGAGCGGATACATCAATTTAACTACAAATTTAACGTCCTTTGGGATTTTTGATAACGAAACAAAACGTACTCTTGATGTACTTGATCTTATCATAGTTTTATGAAAATAAAACGATATTAAAATTAGATTAATATAATTATTCTCCTATATTAAATAAAGTTGACGAAAGCCTTAGGCCCAGTTTCACAATTCACGGTTAACTCTTAACCAAAGTTCAACTTATTTCTCTTTCCAATTCTAGAAAATTAAAGTATTTATTTTTACATTCCTCTGTTTCATGCAAATAAAAATAATGCAAATTTAATTTTATATTATACATGCTATTAAAAAATATAACTATGTATATAAAAATAAAATTTATTTGAAGTATTCCGAGCACCTCACTTATCTACTTAACGAGAGTTGTGTCGTCACTATAGATCGAGGGACGGTATATAGTCTTACGTGGCGTTTGTGGGAAGGTGATTCGCGCGAAGCAGAATCGACGGATGTCTTCTCGAAGGACCTGCTATTTTCCTCGCGTACAGTAGAACCTGCCTCGAATCTTGCCGGCGGACAATGGAGGATGCTCTCTTTCCTTGCGGTTTTCACCTCGCTCGACGAGGGAATGAAACTAACGGCGGCGGGATTGCGGCTTTCGAGTGTACAAGAAAACCCAGCGGCCGTCCTTTGAGCCTGAGTCCATTCTATTTATTGTGCAGCGTTACATTTGTCAAAACGTAACGTGGCCTCTACGCACATGAAGGCGGATGCGCCGGCATCTAGTCAAACTTAAATAACGCCTAGGGGCTTTCGGCAAAAGGTACGATATATTAGGCATCCATCGAGATTTCGCACGACAGCATTGATTAACAGAAATAACTTTCTCGTTGGAATTCGTCCGATGATGATTTTAATATGGTTTCTAAATTTGTTTCTCATCTCTGCAGTACATGTGGTCGATTTTATACAGAAGAATGCTGCGTTCAGCAGGAAGGAAGCTTTGCAAACGTTATAAGATTTTTAATATGTTTTTATTATTTTATATTATAGAGAATAAATTAATTATTTAAAAAAATCTCTTATTTCGTAATATCCATTATTGCTTGTTTTGTAATCGCTGCTCTTCTTAATGCTTTTAATTTAATAATTAGTTCTTACTTTCACTTCCTCACTGGATCTAAATGTATAAATCAATCATTACTTATTAAAGAATCTTATTACAATTGTTATTTTTCCTGCTGTATGTAGCCATTGCCATTCTAAATATCAGAGCGCTGATCGTAATTTTCAACACGAAACAGCCCGCTTTTTAAAACCGTATTTTAGTACAAACAGGCTTGACTTTCGGTGTCGATGAGATAAGTGGTGCAGGAGAAGTACTGATTGTGAGCTCACTACCGCGCACTTGGCAGTCATCACGCGTCTTCAGGTGCGTTACAAACAAAAAACGATGAACATCTTTCGACGTTCACCATCGTCTCCCTTCTCCCGCTACCTGTTGCGACGATGAGGCCGGTGACAGGAATTTAAACCTGGGTTCCGCCACCTTTACTGTCTGTAGATGCAACTTGTCTCCGAGCTATTCTCCCATTCTTCCGTTTGTCATACCGAGGAACGTGGACGAGCCGCCAAAGATGCCGCCAAAGAGGATCCCCCGTCGAAAGATCCACCGCCGTTTGACGGTCGCCGGAAAAAGGTCACTTCATCACGTAACCACCTTTATCTCGTCTTTCCAAAAGATGCGCACTGCGCGATTAAAATGCACCGAGAATCTTGGCCTCGTACTCCTTTCAAGCGACGAAGGTGAGAGAGTGAATCGCGCGTGTGTATCGCAAAAGATGTTGAGGATAGGGAAATCGAAGCACGAACAAATTACTTTACATAATTAGGTATTTCAGAAATTCTTAAGATTTTCATAAAATCTTTGGCGAATTTTTGACACGCACACAATAATTTCTTCAAAAGATCATATCTTTATAATAAATAATTACTAACTAGAATCGATATAGATCTGAACATTATTTTCTTATACCATCAAAATAATTATTAACGTTTTTATATTTATATTAAACATATTAATATTTACTCTTTTTTTTCTACGAATTATATCATTTTAGTTTCTTCAAGTTAAGTTATGATATAATCATATGAGCGATCCTATTTCTACATTTAGTATTGTTTAGTAATTTTACTTTTTAGATTTTAATAATCCTAAGTGACAAACTCTTACCAGGAATGTGAATATTTGAGCGATCGTAATCGAACATGTTGAGACAAGAAGGTCATTGATTAATATATATTAAATACACCATATGTCTTGGTTAAATTAATTGGTACGAACGGAATGAAGATTAAGATTCGAATCTCGACTAAAAGTGATATTTTTCGTGAAAAATTCTCTACAGTGTTTTAAAGATATTCTTTAGCATCAGTAATATTAAATTGCATGTCAATTTAATTTGTGATATTACGTACTTCAGCTTCAGTATAAAGCCTGTATTCATAGTTTGTTTTTATTTTAAGACCGTCTAAAGTAATGTCTGAAGATGCAAATACGGTTCTGTAATTGGCTTATAACATGTTAAGGCTATACTTAGACGATTTTAAATATAAGAATAACTGACTATGAATACTGGTCTAGGAGTATGTTTCAAGACCGGCAAATAATCAGCGTGCAATTTGCTTGAATTGGAAATTGTAAAATTCACGCAAAAGATATTTTTAAACACGCTTTGACCAAATAGCCTTATTTATGTTGAACATTTTTTCATCAGTTTTCACTTAATATTGTACAATATTAGTAATATTACAATATACATAGATGAGTCCTACAGATCTGATATCAATAACTATATCACACATGCAGATTTTGGCGTCTGATTAATAATAATTAATGACCTTGTCTTGATATGTTTGATTACGATCGCACAAATATTCACATTCCTACAGAACATTAATTAAGATTACTAAAATCTAGGAAAGTATAATTACTAAATAATACTCAGATTAGAAATAGAACTGCTGTATGATTACATTATAATTCAGTAAGATAAGAGCCTATAAAATTAAAAGATGTCAAGACAATACATCTCTACATGTATTTTAAACAAATTTATTCCAAATATATGACTGCGCGCCGATTCTTTTCAGATTTGCAACACAATCAAACTGAATATTCCCTACAAATTAAATTAGATCTTCGATTTTGTTTGCATTTTACTATTAGTATTTTAAAACCTATAAAATTGCTAAAATCTAAGAAGTGGAAGATGTATCAGTTTGACTTCTATATTTAAGCACTTCAGTGCATCTTCCATTCTCGCTTAAGCGGCAATCGTTTTGTTGTAGAGCATCTATTCAGCGAAGATATCAGTGCAACTAATTATCAATTATCATTATTGGCTCGTTCGGCCGGGTCGGCTTCTTTTCCCGCGGCATCGGCGAGACGGGGGTGGCACAGAGCGTGGCCAGGTGTGCTCCTCGCGCCGTGGGGACGTTCGAGAGGCAGGTCGGCGGTGTTCGGCGAGTCAGCATTCCTTCGCGCGGCCTCTGACATCGGCGGTCCTCTCAGAGGGCTCTACCCGTCTCTCTTCGATCTTCGGGATCCCCCTCCGGTTTTCCTCGTCCCGCTCTTACCGGCCGGAAGAAAGGAGAAAAAAAGGTAGCTGCCCGAGAGCGCGAGCGGGAGGCAGAAAGATCGAGTATTATGCGCGCGTGTGTGTATATGCGTGCGATCATTTAGGTGCCCATATGTCGGACTTGTAATGAGAGAACGAATGCGCTCTCCGCGCGCCGGGACAGGGAGGCGGGCACTCGATGAAACGCTTTATAGATTATCGCCCCGGCCCACGCCATTGTTTTATCGCGCACGCAGTCGTCCTGTTAGCGCGTCGGCGCCTGGAAATGTCAATTATGCCGGGTGTGTAATTAAGTTTGCAAAAGTCCGTGTCTAAGTCCCGCTTCGTGCTCACCACCCGAGCTTGACCTATCCGAGGGAGCGTCTACCGCCCTCGCGTCGCGTTTCTCTCTCTCTCTCTCTCTCTCTCTCTCTTCTCACGTCGCTCCCTCTGAGTGCTTCTTTACATGAGAATCTGCTATATGCTATTAAATTTTGTTTTCGAAAAGCGAAGGTGATTTTATTTTTACATTTCGTTGTCGTTCTTATTCAGCGATGATGTAAGACCCGGCGGGAGCTGTCGACAAGCGTTGTGCATCGGTGGGTGAGTTACTAGCTTCACTTCCAGGTGATCCTGTCGATAAGCGCGCGCGCCTCGGGGCCATCGTTGGTTGGCTTCGTTGATAGGCACAATCAATATCGGCCTCACGAGGATGAAAAGCGGCCGATCGGGCCGTGAATAGATCGCGTGAAAAGACGCGTGTAATCAATTATGGGGAGAGGGGGGCGGTCCCGCGGTGTCGAGAGCAAATATCTCATTCGTAGCAACGTCATCCAGAAATGTGCCGGTCAGCATCCCCGCTGCGTGTGCGTTGCGCTCGTACACGCGTGTACACGCGCGTACACGCGCGTCCTGTCGCCTCGTCGATCGCACGTACATTCGTATGCCGTGCCGTAGTGTACGCGAAGTCATTTTGTACGATTAACACGTTGATCGCGAAGCGAGATTACCGTAAATACAGCGAAATGACTCACGCCGTTATTGTTAACGGCGAAGGTTCACAATAAGGCGTTTGCTTTTGGAATGTTGCATATTGTTAGACAGTAAAGCCCCGCTAAACATAAACTAATATTATATTGTAAGATATAAACCAAAGCTCATATGGTCGAGCTGTGTGATTTCGCGCGGCAAGACGGTTGCTTGTTAAGATGGACTCGAGTCTCGATTCAAGTTATATTAAAAATCAAGCGTTCCATCACCCAGCATCGATAATGGAGCGCTTGATATTTTTTCAGAAATGGGATTCAACTAACTTTCTTTGGTGAAGAAACTTGACTTTTCAAGAAGTATTGAAGAAGAAATGACTTCTTGAAAAATCAGACTTTTTCATGGGGGATACCATTACGTGCAACGAGAGTCTGATGCGCAGAAACCTGTTGCGCCATGATTCTGAATCTTCGAATTCCAGCTTCTTGACGCTAACGATATTAACAAACATGGTAAGTTAAGAAAGTTTATATTTTAATATACGTTACTGTTATATACAAATCATATCAAATATATTTACTTGCGGAGTCTGTATGTCGTATGTAGAAGAGAAAACAATTGTACGTCATAAGTGTGTTCAAGATTAACACAATATAACAATAAATGATAAAATATTTTATCATACTAATCGTAAGAGCTAATTAATTACATTATATAATAAAATATAGCGAGTTTGGTCACTCACATTATACTAGATTAGTACTACACAATCTGGTATCATAAAATTGGCAAAGTATATTAATGTAAAAGTATATCAACATTTTATACAATTAAATGTCTAAAAAAATGACTTTGTCACGTTATTTAACAAAGCGTTATTAATAAAGTGTTTTGTTTTATTGTCAAAGTAGTCATAGTTTATACTACGTCACTGCACAACCTTTAATGTGCACTGATCCCGTGTAGTGCAGCGAGTAATCGAATTCACTGTAATTTCTGAATTGATATGTAAACCTATTGTGTTCATTATTTGCAATTTTCTAACTTACTTCAACAGCATAAGCTGATACATATATCACCGCGCATGTTCACGATGTTGGACGCTCAACGCTTGATGTTCCCATGTAAAAACCAAGTAAATTGGGGGAAATTAGTTGAGAATTACTTTTGAAGCTGTAAGAACTAGGCTGAGAAAAAATGTCAGGCGCTCCAACTTGAACCGAGTCGTCCATATTAGTAAGCAACCGTCTCGCCTCAAAGCTACACAGCCCGACTGTAAGAGTTTTAGAGAGAGTTTATGTCTTGCAATATCAATATTATAATTTTCCACTCGATAATATAAATATATAATGTAACACATACTTATAAGTTTCAAAGAAGCTGTGCAGTTCTTTATTGTTATCTCCGTGTATTAGTAGGTATGTATTGATTAAATGCCAATGTTTCATGAACATTGCAGTTCACTTCATCAAGGTGAGAAACAGCTTGAATTACTTGGCATTTAACGATGTTAGATAATCCGTAAACCCCACGTAACTTCATTGAAGAAAATACCCGTGGAAGCCTCAAAAGTATGTGTCATATTATGTTTATACAGTTATAGTGTTAAAGAACACATGTTAGAACAGTTATACTGTAGAGTAGAAAATTATAACGTTATAATGTTACGGTTAAGGAAGTTATGCGGTTTGCGGGTTATTTCCGTGTTTTGATACATCGTTAAATGCCAAAGGTTGCTTCTTATCCTACGATCAAATAAACTGCAACGTTCATGAAAAATCTTTAATAATTATCAAGACACGGAGATAACTAGTAAGTAAACCGCGATCCGAGAAAGTCTTAAGTATTAAAGTTACTGTCAGTTTGTTTTCAGCGAGACATTCGTCAGAAAGTAGTGAAGATTTAAGTCATTCCAGAGCGTGGTGCTAGCATGGTAAGTTTGCTTTTTTTAATCGCTATCGATCATGTATGAATGATATTTCCCCTGCCAGTGCACAACGATCGAGATAGAAGGGATCTGAAATCGAGCATCTATAGTGGGACATTTACACCAAGACATTCAAAAATATAATGCACATATTTGGTGGGCTTGACGTTCTTCTAAAGAGAGGTGGAGTCTCTCCGAGGATCACGGCAACGGTTATTCGAGCTACAAGCAGCATCCGTTGTCGCATGTAGATCGCCGCTGCTTTCCTGCGCCTCCCTTTTGCTTTCCGCGTGTCGAATCGGCCGGTGAATGGCGGAAAAGGTGCCGCACCTCCGTAGGTTATAAATCTAGCCCCGGCACCACCTTCCCTGCACTCCCGTCGCTCATGGGGGTCCCCGAGATGCGTGTGTGAGGTCCCCCTAAATGGTAACAAATGTCCTCAAAACGCCAACAATGAGCCTGCGAAGCGGTTGACATCCGTGAGCCACGGTCTGTCTTCCTGTCAACGCCCGTGTATACGCGCCGTGAGCGTGTGAGCGCGTAAGGGAAGAAGAGGGATGCGACCGGTAGTCCGGTACGAGACCAATCTCGATGACAGTTTTCGCTGGTATAACGACGGGCCGCTACAATTAGGCCGCGTTGGGTACTACTCTCCGAGACACCGCATCTCTCGTCGGCGTCGTTGGTGGTCCGTGTAAGGGCAGTTGTGATGACGGTGCAGAGTTTTCTTTTATTTGCCAGAGTCCCGTTCCTTTCTCCACAAACAATCGCCACTCGATTATGACTCTGAGAATTATTATGTATTCGTCCCCATCCCCTTCACAAGTCTCTGGAATAAAGAATTCATAGAAGATGTCCTAAGCATCGATCCCGGTGATCACGAGTGAGAGTTCTCGACATTTTTTTTTTATTAGCTGCATTTTAATAGGGATCAACTTGAGCAGCATTTCTGTACGTTCATAACACAGGCCTCAAGTGAACGTTGACAGCGTCGTGGTCAGTTTCGACCTATCTATTGACCTGACCACTAAAATTATGAGGTAATTAACTATGCCTCTCGGGATGAAACGAGCTACCGTGCTCATTATTTCGAAACCGCATTGTTAGTGGCCTTTTTCAAAAAATACAAAAGTGTCGACCTTTTATTGTTTCGATATCGACAATAGATTTATATAAATTGTCGCTGAGTAAATTCTTCGAAAATATGTGACAATATTCTTTAGTTTTCTCGTTATTGAATTTCTGTCTTCGAAGATTTGAAAAATAACATTATAAAAGATTTTGCTTTTTTACTTGAAAACACTTGTTATTTTTTATTTAGAATCGTTTAGAAAGTAAAAAATTGGCTACAAAAAATTTTAAGAACAATTTATTTAAAAAATTATATACAAGTTTCTTAATATAGATAATATACATATATTATTATAAATAAATATATAACTACTGTATATATGTACATATATGCCTACACCTTAGTCAATTTCTTACATCTTATCTTACTTCATAATCATCCTGAAAATTGAGGCACCTGTCGTACCTGAGACCAGTTTCAGACCATTTACTCTCGTGTCGTAGAACTCTACCACCTGAGTGTCTAGGCAGTCCATGGCGACTTTTTTCAGTGCAGCATCACTTGCAAAGCGTTGCCCACCAAGAAACTGCTTGATGTAGGGGAATAAATGACAGTATATGCTAAATCAGGGCTGTAAGACGAATATTCAAAACCATTCCAACGAAACTCATCAAGCATCTCCTTTGTCTTCCTGGCAGCGTGAGGACATGCAGGCATTATCATGGAGAAGATTCCTTACAATCCTGACTTAGCGCTATCATTTGTTCTCCTATTTGAAGTAGTTTCTTAGTGGTTAACGCTTTGCGATGCAGCACTGAAGGAAGCCGTCATAAGGCTTGTTCTTTGTCGCTGCACTAAAACTTTCTATTTCGCTTTCGCCAGACTTCAAATATATGCCTATTCCATTTGAAGTACAACGAGTGAACAATAGTTCAACTACAAAGAATAGATCTATAGACTGGTTGAACGCTCAGGCGGCAGAGTTCTCTGACGCGGGAGTGATCTTTTAAACTGACTGGTCTTTTAAACAGAATACAAGAATCTTAATTTTTAAGGTGATTGTTTTAAAAAATAAATTTCAATATGTGTGTGTGTTAAAATTTTAATAAAACAAATTTTTTAATCTTTTTATAGTCAAATGTTCTTTATTTTTTAGACGATCCTTGTAATCAGAAGACGCGGTAGTGTCTCCGGCCATGTTCAAAAATTGATCTAATAAATACTAAAGGAAATTGGTGATATTTAAAGACATGTACTTTAGGATACACTAATTATTTTTTTCAATAATAATAAGTAATTTACTTTGTTAGTTACTTACAATCAGTTTGCAATCAGTTACTTACAATTACTGCTTTTCGTTAAAAAATAATTAGTATGTCCCAAAGTATATATGTTCCTAGGCACAACAATCTCCTCTTTTATCACGTAATTGTAAAATTTTACTCTATTATCATTTTTGTGATAAATAGTTTCACATTAAAAATATTTTCCTGTGAATTGTGAATTTACGCCGCAAGTATATGTTCGCAAAAATATCCGAGTACAAAGTGCCTTTATAGGACGATCGATTGATCGTCCTCGAGCGATGTTGCTGTATAATTAGCATTTTTCCATAACATGCGCGCGAGCCTCGACTCTTAAAGTGCGCCCGATTAAATCGCGGCTTAATGAAAGAGAAGACTACGACGAGTTGCGGGTCGAAGTAGCTCTGGAAACGAAGGATGGCTCAGAAAAAAGGATGGAGGCGATGCAGGAAATTAAAGTGACAATGTAGTCGTTAAGTTTGTATCTACTCTTCATACTTCGTTACAGTCATGTCTTAAATGATTAAGGAAAGCTGATTAACTAAACTTCTTCGATACTTAAAAATTTTTCTTTGCAGAAGTTCAAGACAAAGTCACTTATGAAAAAATAATTAATAAATATGTATAAAGAAATAATGCAATTGCTTCGTGTATAAAACATATTTTAAAGAAAAATAAATTTAGAAATTTAGATTCTTTTACATATATATAAAATTCAAAACGTTAATGGAAGAGTTACATGAGTCTAATACAATTAGTGCGTTAATTCTTTAATATGAAATTGTTTTTAATTAAAATTGATACAATAGTTAATGATGAACTATAATGAATTTTTCAGCTCTACTTTGAACCATTTTTGGCGATAAAAAGAATTTTGCTGAAGTATTCAAGAATTTTGCCAGAAACAGATCTGAAAATAATTTCGTTGGATCTTCAAAACATTTACTTAGCAACCTTAAACATGATGAGTAATGATATGTAGAAAGTTTTGACATTCTAGTAATCAGTTTAAGTTCTACATAATTATTTTGATATCCAACAAAATTATTTTCGCAGATCTATGTATCTATAGCTCTATACTTTTAGATACTTCAGTATAATTATCAATGTTATACTTTACATATAGCAAAATTGAAAAGAAATTATTTCATATTTTTTAAATTGTAAAATTATGTAATACCCGGATTCTCTCTCACCCGCAGATTTCCTCGAAAAAAGATGTCGCGATAAGTCGGATACAAAATGTAAGAATAAGTAATTAGCAATCAATCCGAGAGGATTATCCCGCATAAACCCCAGACTCCTTCTTAATTCAATCCGAGGGTAAAGCTGCGTCCGTAAAGACACACGTCGTATGATACGGGTATGTACATCGCTCTCGGAGGATTATACGCTCGCGTGACAAGGATCGCGTCCACGGATTCTGCGGCCTGCGGCCCGATTCGTGCGGCGCATTAGATACACGCTTTGATATCAGCCCCGACGTCCGGCCCTCAGCTCCCTTGCGTCCTTGCGTCCTTTTTCTCTCGCCCGTGTAATCGCTCACCGACTCCTTTCGCATTCCTCATCGCGTCGATGTGTCGACTCTCGAACTGCGATGTTTTGCGACTCCTCGGAGATAAGGATTACAAACCGTGGAGCGACAAAGTATCACGCCTGATACGCGACGTTGATAAAGCAAGGAAGTTGTGAATAAATTAGAGGGGATGTGTGGTTAATCTCGTTTCTTCGCAAAAATCTCTTTTTTTTTTTTGACAGACCGATATAATATCGCGGGTAATTAAAGCGCTCTCCCTCGATAAAATAACGCGCCATGGAATTTAAACTCTATCGCAAGAGACACATAAATGTTTTCAACGTAGTTGAACTCTTTTATGCTATTGTACGAGGAGGGCAATAAATTAATTTTTTGATCGTCAAGATGATCAATTCCATGCCGACATGGTAAAGCGAAGTAATACCAATATAACATGCAAATCACCGTTTTTAGCGTACTAAGGACTCCATTTCGATATTATCGCGACTTCGAGAGATCTTATTGACTCTTCGCGCGCCGCTTGATAATAGCACGTTGAAGCAACTCGCGACGGCCGAACAATGTGAACGTCGAGCCGTAGCGATGTAATCTGCAAATTTGATTGCGAATCATGCGAGAGCGAGTCGGCAGCGCGTAAGAAAAGGATCCCGGCGCGGTGCGCCGAGGTGTGCTTAAACATTAAAAACAGTATCCCGTGAGCGTCGGCGGCGCATTTCCGATGAGAGCGATCGTCGATCGTCGATCGTCGATACAATCAATAAACCTGATTGTGAATCACTTAGCGGCGTTGTTCATCGCGCGGATATTCTGCCCGGTTCGATCTTGCGTTCGAGAGACGAGATCCAAGAAAGAAAGAAAGCGAGAGAGAGGGAGAGAGAGAGAGAGAAGTGGCACGAAGAGGGATCAGGACGCATATATACATATTATACACGTGTGTGCAGCACGAGGGGGCAGAGGGGAGGGATGGTGCAGGGGGGTGGGCAGGACCCATTAGGCTAATCCCTCGTCGGCGGCCGAGGCCAAAGGAACGGAATAAGAAGGAATAAGAAAGCCACAGGCTACGTGTCATTCCTGCTTGCCTGCCGACACCTATACCCTGACCGACACCTCCGCCATACTACGAGTATATCCATCCAGAGGTGCTCCCTATCACGATATTGCCCCCTTGCTCCCTATTCCGCGCGCAGACTCACCCGTAAGTTATTCAACTGCACGGCAGCGCTGAGAGTGATAGTAATTCACCCTTATCTGGAAAATGGGCTAAATTGAAAGGCTCACGTTAAGCCAGATACACAGAAAGACGTAAGTAATAAGCAAATTGGCCAATTCACAATGGACAACCGTACGGCAATAATCTTGTGTTTTCTACTATGATCGATTTGCTTATTGCTTTTGTTCAATTAATTGTTTTACGTTTTTGTATATGCCATGGACTTTAGCTTTTCATCAAAGTTGTAATTAATGTTGTACGATGATTCACATCAACTTGATTAATGTGTATGCTGTATTTTCGTTAAGTTTAGATGAATACGAAACGATTTTGGTGACGTATCCAGAGATTTAACAAGATATAGATCTGGAAAATAATTTTGTTAGACTATCAGAATTATTATGCAGAATACTCAAACGTAATGAGCAATAAAAGTTTTGACATTCTAGCAAACAGCTTGAGCATTCTACGTAGGTTGTATTCTAAAATTCATTGTAACGCTAAAAATTTGTAGTTATCAGGATAGAGTTTGATTTAAAATAAAATTATTTGCGATTCTGTATTGAATTAAAATTTTTAGGTACTTTAGCAGAATTTTTTTATTTATGTAAGATAACATTTCGACAATTCGTTAACAATGGTTGTGCACATAAAAATCTCAATCGCCTTATTTCTACTATATAGATCAATTGTAAACTTTTTTTAATTAATGAATTTCCGTGCAAAGTATCCGCTTTATAACGGTACTGCGATATTTTAATAGTGACTTAAATACTTCTCGTTTTATATTGATGGCAGGAAGTCGTAAAGCCGCGTTTGTTTCGGGGTTTATTTATTTTTACGGCGTGTGAAAGACGGACCGCGTCTTTTATCTCGAAATTTGCACAGGTGAATTGCGGCGCGGATAAAGTGCATCGCCGGCGCTTTAATTCGGCCGATCGGCGTTAATCAATTACACTGACCGCGAAAGCGGTTAATGATGAATAAACGGCGGCGTGAATGAGATCGAATGCGTACCCGCTCGTTAAATAATTATTCATTTTTGCACCACGTCCGGCGTGGCAAGGACGAGGGTAAGCAGGCGAGCGAACGAGATTTCTATCGTTGTAATTTTAAGAAAAAATTATGAAGCGCGTGCGGCAGTTGCTTATCACGAGTGCATAATTATCCGTGCCGAAAATGATACGCATCTGTAATTGATGGTTTCCTCGGTTTGCTCGACGCGCGGTTAGCGTTTCCTCAAAGGCGCCTTCTTATTGACGAAATTCGCGCCCTGGTTTAAGACGTTAATTATTATTTTTTGAAATTCATCGAGTGCTTCTGGTTATTTATGACCGCGCCGATATTTTTACCGCCCGTCCATCACTATACGCTTCAGTCTCGACTTCAATGCCATGTCTGAGATGCAAATGTCGTGTCAAAAGATTACTTGCGCGAAATATTACGTGAAACGATACGCGCGCACTTCGCAAGACCAATTTGTTCGACTAGATTGATTAAAGAATCGTCGTAGGAACGGCAGGGAGCCGCGGATGAGCACCGCTGTCGACGTGTGGCAGGCGGTCCGTTTGATCTCCGCGGGACCCTCGCGGAGCCCCTGGGTCTTGAGGCCCACTCTTGCCTCTTGGCTCTCGACTCTTTCCTCGCATTCTCGACGGTCCGCGATCGAAGGATCTTTTCTCGACTCCGGCAGCATCCTCGCCGGCTTGACTTCTTAAGACTTTGGGACACCTGTACCGCTAATTCCACCGTGTCTACCTGTATCAATCACGAAAACAGATTCCCGCCTCGCGTTTGGAATATCTAGGTTGATCGTGCGCGCCCGCGGCTTAGGCGCATCGAGAATTCCGTCAAAACGAAATGGACCTCTGGATCGAGAAGGCTCAATAGCGAGTATTTTAGAATTATGCGATCTAATAAGTTTAATAGAAATAATCATCATTTTTTAAATTTAATTATGACAATAAAGAGATGTAATACTTTACAAACAGTTAGTAATTCTCCATAACTCGTGTAACATAAACTGATAAATGTAGAATAAAATAAGCTTCTCAATTATCTACTAGTTTTTTTTATTATTAAATAGTAAAAAAAAGTGTCACAGGAAAATTATTATTTCATGAATTTTACATTAGAAATATACATTTGCTTTTTTTTTATTGTACAAACTATAAATTAACTAATAATTAACTTTTAAAGAATAAGGAAATACATTGAAAGATTCTTCATAATAGCGATAATAAAATCTGCTAAAAATTCATCAAATAAGAATTGGAAAAGTTGCACGATTCCTCGTTCAGAAGCGTCGTGGAAATGTTACTTTTGAAAGGTATACCTTTCCGAATGACCAAGTATCGGAGCGAAACCACTTCACGGAAATCTCGGAAGGAGGAAGACGGTAAAAGAGACGAGACGAGACGAGAGACGTAGGATAATATCTCGCGTCCGGTAAGATATTGACACTTCTGTAATCCGTTTGTCGGACGTGTGGGCAACTTGGCTAATCCTGCTGACGCCCACCGGAGATTAAATCCCGCCGGTTCGCCAGCTCGCTCGGACTACTATAACTTGGTTCCTAACAGCGAGGGCGAGCGAGGCGCTTAAGGCCCCGATATATATACGCTCGCGTACGTCAAACTGGGTCCACAGGGACCGGCGGAGGTTAAAAGCTCTTGATGCCCCTCAAGACGATGGATCGTGCGTCTCTCCATTCTTTCTTTTTTTTTTTTTCTATCTTATCTTCCTTCTGCGTTCCATATTTCTCGTACGGTATCGCGCCGGCACGGCCTTTGCTATTGGGCCCGCTGCGCGCGGACTTCTTTCTCGCTGCTGACAGCCTAAAAGGGTAATTAACCCTTCGACTGTCCGATGGGAACTTTACGTCGCTTTCGTACTGTTACGTGTTCGTTTTGCTTTTCGCGAGCGGCGAGCAGATAATGATCGAGCGAAGAGATACTCGGATTGGAAGAGAATTGACGTCGATCGTTCGGAATTTATTGAAAAATTGTACTGATCATAATGCGCACATAGAATTTTTTTTAAATAAAACTTATGTTAGTAAAGAGAGACAAAGAGAGAAAAAGTATCAAATCAAAAAGCTCTTACCGCCGCCTAATATGCCATTGATAGTGTAATCCTTTTTTGGGTCATCTCCTGGTCGTCCACCCCGAAGAAGTCTGCTAATTGAACTGACACTTGGTGGATCCGAGAAACCTTCCTGCATGCAAACCAAACTGCTTATTAAAATGACAAACCAGACATAATTCAACATAATAATAATAATAATACATTTATTGTTGCAATACTATATAGATATAGAAAAGAAAATATACAGCAGAACGTAAAATAAGAAGAAAGATAAACGGTCCCACGCAATACATTGCGTTTTTAAGGGATATTTTTAAGATATGAGACATTCTCTGAACGTCTTTAGAACGTTTCTTAAAGATATGTGTTGTAAGATAAAATAATCAGCAAAAATGCTGCCTAAAAACCTAAATTAACAAAAAAAAAATAGTACTAAATATACAATTAAAACTAAAATTAGATTAAAACAGTTATTTATCTTATAAGTAATGTATATAATGCCTACTAAAGTTTTCACTTGTAATTTACAATCAGTGTAACACAAAATTCATTTTAATGGTTTTCTATAGAAATAGAATTAGAAGTCAAATTGAACTACTCCACGATTGGAGTTATTCAACGGAACCAACAATTTTTGTAAAGATTTCTCATCATACAGAATATATCATTTTCGAAAGATAAACTGCGATACTATCATTATGATAATGATAAGACGGTTCTATTCCCTTCGTCTTTTGTTTTCGCATTAATTCGAGTAATTTCCGCGTAAAAACGTTCCGCGATTTCGCGAGCAAAGATTGCTAGGCTTACGCAAAGCTTTGCACGTTTCCGTCTCGATTCAGCGTTCGCCGGCTAGAGATCGGCGGATCGATCGATCGTATAGAGTTACGTGGCACCGTCGACCCGCGTGTGGCATTTGCAACTGCAGGCTACTGCACTACAATTTGGTGCGATTATTTTCGTGTCGGCATACATATTTGCACCGCGCCAAGAGAGACTCAACATTATTATATATTGTATATCCTGGCACCGTTACACGCGTGTGCACCACGGCAAAATACGGCCCGCGGGATCTAGGTTGCTCGGCGACGAAATGCACAGGTAATTGTGGAAAACGAAAGCGACCTTTTCGTAGCGAAGCAACGTGGTTTCGTTGCATCGTTGGCATAGGTAGGATTCAAACGATCATAATGATGATCCAGAGATCAACTTATCTTCGATAAGTTGGTCATTCGAGGAAACATATATAAATTCATCATCGCAAATTTTACGCGAAATAAATAAAATTAATTTGATTGAAATAAAAAGAAATAAAATTAATTTAACGTTTAATATATAATCATTTGATTTTATTTGCGATGAGTAAGCTCTCTTAAAATCATTTCGTGGCATTTATTTTAAGCGATTTGCCTTAAATGACTTACTGTGATTGCGATTTAATTACACGTGCGACGTGAAATAAATGAATCATAAAATGTAAGTAGGACTACTGCTTAGATTTAGAATTGCTATTTAAATTACTTGCAACGAGACATTTGTCGTCTTGAGCATTCTGAGGCTTGATGAATCGCGATTGTTAGCTAGTTTTTAATTATCTCATCTCAGAATACGGAGAAGAATTCGTGATTCAGCAAACAATCAGTTGCGAATTCCGTTATTTCCGTCTGTGTGAGAAGCGGAATAACTCTTTTCTTCAATTGCAGTAGTTTTGGCGTTGCACTTGCAGTAGTGTACTTACAAATGACCGTTACGAGAAACAAAAGACTCATAACATCACAAACGGGAACTTTGTTGAGCCATCATCTTTGTCATAGCAATTGTAGTTTTAACGATTCCAATGTGCGGTTGCTAATAGATGTCCACGAAGTGAACTATCCATAGGATAGCCACTTCGTACCACACAAAAGAATAGTAACGATTAAGTACAAAGTATCCAATGTCTGTAATACATTTTTTTTATGTAAGTACTTTTGTCCCAAAAAAAATATACACGATATAGTTTTAAAAAGCATTTAGAAAAATCATATCAAAATGCTCAATTTAAGAAAAAAAAAATATGCAAAGTGGCCGCATAAAATATTGTACTATTTAATTTATATACATATAATACATTAATTTTTAATTAAATTATATGGTATAAAATTGATTACTAAATCCTGAAAATTGGATAAATGGTTTGACATTTCATGTGTGTGTCACCTTGTATTTTATTAAACGAACAGGAAAATTTGCTATTTTTTGAAATTAACAATGCTTCGAAAGTCGATTTGTTCCTTTTGTGAAAAAATAAGTTCATGTATAACTTTAACATCACGATGAAGATCGAAATTATTCAGATCAAGTCCATTTAACTGAGATTACATGAGATATTGGACGCAGTGTAGCTCATAAGCTCGTATAGTGTTTCCAAGATTTCTTCATATCTCGTGATTCCATATCGGGTATCAAGAAAACTTCGTCGCCACACCTACCCAGCATCGTCCCGCCGCAGAGCCGCGAAAATCTGCTCACGTACGCACGCGCCGATACCGATCGGCGTTATCAGCGGCGCGATCGAGAGACGGCGGCGGCGATCGATCAGTGCGTGCCGAACGGGCGATTCGCTAAAGAGAACGAGATAAATAAAGAAAGCGCGTGGTAAGATCGAGTGAGCATTATCCCGCGAGCCAAGGTGAAAGAACTGCCTTTTGCCTTTGCCGAAGATTTAAAAGGGGGAAGAGCGGGTGGAAGAATGAACGAGAGCGGCGATTTGAGAGAGCGGAAGAAGGAGAATGAGACACAAGAGGGAAGAAGAGAAGACGGAAAAAAAAAAAAGGAAAAGGGGGTCGTCGGTGTCGATCGCTATCTGCCGATCTCAGAAACAATAACGATCCTTCTGCCAGTGGTGGCTGAGGCGTCGAGTCCCGGGCGATGACAGGAAAGAGAGAGAGATAAACGTAGGCCCGGCAAAGCAGCCGGACTACAGGAGCGACGAGGAGAGAGAGGCGCCCTGCGGGCCTCGGGGCCCCAGGAACGCCCCCTTCCAACATTAAATGCCGTATTAATGCCGGCCACGACCGGCCTGCCTCCACGACTGCAGCGGCGTACGTGTTCTCGAAACCGTTTCTCGTTCCTCCTCTCTACGACGACGGCTCTCTTGTCGTCCTCTCGTCGTCTCGCCCTTCGTAGTCCGCCCGTCCATATCTGCTCTCCTTCTTCGAACGGTGTTTTTCGGCGACCTCTCCCTCTTCTCCCTCTCTCTCTCTCTCTCTCGCTCGCTCATTCACTTTTTCTCGCTCTCAAGAGCCCTCTTTTCTTGCTCTCTCGCCCTCATATAACCCCCTAGTTTCTCTCTCCTGTCTCCTTTCATATTCTTCTCGTTGTTCTGTCCCTCTCTCTCTCTCTCTCTCACACACATTATTACTCTCATTTTGCTCATGCTTTGCTTTCTTTCGCGTTCTCGCTTTCACTCTCATTCTCTTTCTGACTGGTTCTTCCACAATATCTCTCTCTCTCTCTCTCTCTCTCTCTCTCTCTCTCTCTCTCTCTCGCGCGTGTATTTTTACACGCACGTCCCCCGCAGATTGATACATTTTCTCCTTATTGTCGCTCTTGCGGTCGATGCACATGATACTTCTTTCGAGCAAGATTTATCTCTCTATCGAGCAGATCGCCCTCGGCAAGGGAGGTGTTTCAGCATCGAAGGGAGGGACAAAATATCCCGTCCTATCGGAATTTCGCACGGTTTCGGTTTGAGAACCGCCGCCGATCTTATCGCGGAGACACGTAGAGATATTCGGGGCCTCCCTGAGATCCGATACCTGACTTTTGTTGCTCCGAGAGAGGAGTGCTACCGCGCCGGGCGATCGACACGATCGCAAATAAAAGCAGGACGAGCCCGGGGGTGAATCGGGATTCACGTCGCTCGGCCAACGAAACCGCCGGATTAAATAATCAATTTAATTTCCTGATAGTTGTTGGTGACATCATCTTTTGATTTCATCTTGTTTTCATGATGTTAAGTATTTTTACTTCAAAAAAATTGTAGGAAAATAAATTTAGATCAGAGAAAAGCGATAATTCTCTTCCTTACATATTATATAATATAATTTTTGCCGATGAGAAATTCTTTCGGTGTTTTTTATATATTTGTATTCTGCTTACATTCCGTAATTTACTAACGCCTACGTCGATAGCAACTCATAATTAAATATGTCCTCAAATTCAGCGTTGACGTCGCGTATACGTAATTAATCTTTCACTTTTCACGGTAATATCTTCTTCATGCATTATACGAACGAAGCGTTTCTTTCTTTTTCCTTTTTCTTCTTTCTTCTTTTTTTTTTGTTTCTATCGGAAAATCATCGGATGGTACATCGGGATTGAACGGTGCAACGCGGAAGAGATTATCTACGGAAAAGCACATTTGCATACTCGAAAATCCAGACACGGAGGTGTTACGCCAATGAGGCGTGGGTGTAGACGGCGGTCAGTAAAGTATTAAAGGACACGCGAGTCGCCTCGGGCTGCTCACGTACCCCGCCGCTCTTGCCTCGTGCACAAGATTAAAAAGCCCCATTGAGCATGATCCCCGAGAGAGATAGAGACACTAGTAAGCGCGCAGAAAACGTCCACCACGTTCGATCGAAGGGGTCGAACGATGGCTCGCGGGGTTCCCGCGAACGGAAAAATGTCCGCGTGACCGGAATAATAAAGCAGCAGCTTGAAATCACTATTTTGCCTTCGTATTCATACAATCGTAGCTTCGTGTATTTTTCTCATTCTTCTTTTCTTTTTTTTTATTATACAGCACCTCTTCTTGATTTATTTAAGATTTAATTTCTCCGAAGGACTTTTGTAAACGGAGCTCTTCTTACTATGATTATTCTCTTCCGAGGTTATTTGAATAATTTATAGAATGTGTGAATTTTTCCGCTTACCTTCATAAGTTTATCTCTAATCTCCCAGGAAAATATTCCTGGATTGTCCCTCTTCAATTCTTCGATCCTAGACTCGACTTCCGGCGTGGCTACCCGTGGTTTACTGCCGCCAATCACGCCCGGGCGAATGGATCCAGTTTCCTGATATCGATTCAAAATCTTCGATACGCAGCCGTGGGAGACTCGAAGCTGTCTGGAAATCACGCAAGGACGGACTCCCGCAGCGGCCATTTCTACGATTCTCAGGCGGGTGTGATTAGGAAGAGGTCGCCCATTAATGAAAACTCCACCTAGTTGATTCATTCGCCCTTGTCCTGTAAAAGAAAAAACGAAAAATCAATAATATCTATAGTTTAAACAGTAAATATTATTAATTACGAAATATAAAAATAGATACTTCTAGACATTTTTTAAACAAAATTAATTGCAATTGCATTGCAATCTTAAATTTTAAGGGTCTATATGTTTTCACAACTTCTCGAAACTTATTTGCTCCAGAGGTAACAAATTTATATTTCGAGAAGAGATAAAGAAAATTTTTAAAACATACGGAATCGGTCAAATAAATATTAATAAAATACATCAAATAGGCGGACGTGTTAATTTTTTCCCAGTAAAAACTGCGAAAATGCGAATCGGCGAATAATCGCACCTGATGGCTCTCATCGGAAAAACGAGCGACGAAGGTAACAAACGGTGGAAGAAAATTTGGTTTCGTGAGCGGCCTTCTGGTCGCGCAATTGCGGCGATTGAGCTTGAAATTAGCGACGGAATCGGACCGGGGCGCAAACATGAAATCAGATAACAGGAGCGGCGTGCACTCTCATACAGCTGAGGATACCAAAAACACGGCTAACAGCCGTAAAATTGAAGAAGTTATGCGCGCGAGGAGGCGTGCACCGGGCCGTTTCCAGCACTAACGAGTATAAAGCCGGATCGTTAGTCGAATTAGCCACCCTACCGTACGTGACATTAGCTCCCGTATCATCAGGCCATCCCGGGTAAACGCGCGCGCGATGCCGCACGCGTAATTACTATGTTTACGCATTACGGACGATCCGTGTACACAGAGCGGAGAGATGGGTAATTATAATAATCGTCTGAACGCGCGCGCGTCTGTAACGACGGAATCTCATTGTCGAGGAATCTGCTTGTTGTAATCCTCGGATCGGTCGTGGATCTCTTTCGAGGAATTCTCAGTAGTTAACCTTCGGCCGATATCAAAGATAATCGTTGTCTTTGTCACATCGGCCTGAACGGCCTGCTTGCGTCGGGATGTCTTTTGAGACTTCTGTAGTTCTGTCTCGGACGTCCCACTGTGACCCCGGAAAAAGTCACGTTCATTGAAAATATGACTGTTGCGAGTGCTGTATTTTGAAAGATACTTTATAGGTATATATATATATATATAACAATATGCTTTAGGTTGTTAATAAAATAAGTAAAAAAATGCATTCACATTTATCTTTGTATGAAAATTACAATATTTTTGTAATAAATTTTAACAATTATTTTATTACATATTTGTTACATCGTTATTTGTTAAAATAATAATTTGTTCAAATCAAGCGGCTGATATTTTCTTTTATTTGTCGAATAGTAATAATGGATATTGATTTTTGGATTCAGACTTGCTTCTATGAAAATGTAAATTAATTTTAATCTCAGTTCTCTCAATTTACTCTTTATTTTTTCCAATTCTTAGAAGAAGATGTAAAAGATAAATTAAACCGATATAATTAATCTACATTGATAGAAATAGATATCAAATAAAAGCATAATGATCACGATATGTGCATTACCTATCATTTTTAACGATCGCTAATTACCTACTTAGCGAATACGATATATCGTTTCGACAATTTGCGGTTAGTGTTACCGCGATGCGTTTCACACAATGCGCCTAAGGGAAAATTATGTCACGCCTAATAAATATCCATGTCCAATACGGGGCATGATAATATCAAATGTAGATTTGTCTTATTCAATTTCGAAGCGCGAGCTCGTATTAAAGATGAATATCAATTAAATGGCGGCGAAGGGGAATGTTTAATGTACGGCCAGGCGCGGCGCGAACGCGCGTTACCATTTAATTTACGACGGGATCGCTCGCTTTGGACAGGATTGATTTATCAAAATCACACGGCGGTGCAATCGATCGAATGTGTGTTAATGGCGATCGTGACTGAATTTAATTATCGTCTTAATAACCGTGCGCGAACGTGACGATTAAGCGGCTGCATTGTTATCGACGTGGCGTTGCGTAAATTATTTAATCGCAGTAATGAAATTTTCAAATACGACGATTAACGTCAGTATAATTCGACGCAAATGCACCCTTTTACGCACGCCGTTATTATCGTACGAAAGCCGTCAGAGACGCACGCGGCCAGATAAGATCTGAGAATCGCAATTAAGAAATGCAAATCGCGAAACTATTCCCATTAAAACATTTATGTATTATAATCATTAGGAATTGTATTTGAACAGCACGATTATAACTTGCCATAGTGCCTAATTAATTTATTTTAAAAAATATTAATCTATGCAGCAGCTCTTTGACTGTCTAAAGATCGTGAGTATTCGCGCGATAAAGGATTATAGAAAAGATCTATCAGTTTAACTGTTGACGTCGAAATTAGATCGGTAGCGGAGATTGTGGAAAAAATTATAAAGATCGAGAATTCTAATTTACCGATTTATTTAAAATAAATTAACTAAAATCATTATACGTGGGCAGTTTTTTTAAATCAGTGACTTTTTAAAAGAAAACTGTAATAATAAAAATCGAATTTTGATTTTAAAAAAGTAAAAAAAGTCACTGATGAAACTTATGAGACTGTCCACGTGCATCAATATTATTTTTGTTGCTTTTGTAAAAATTTTGGGGGATTTAAGCAACGCGAAGAGACCTAATATCAAAGATTTTCAAAGATGTAAAAAAGAAGAAAGAAAGTAAACAAAGTGAAACTTGAGATAGCAATAAAAATTTTCGTGAATAATTATATATACATATAAATTTCGGTGGGAAAAAAACAACAAGCAAACATCTCAGACAACAGAAAAAATAAAAATGCTGAGAAAATGCCAGAAATGCTGTAGAGCTAATACATAACAATAATAAAAAGTTTAAAAATTAAATATGTAACGATCATGAAGGTGAGTTTAAGATAATAATTTAAACCACGAATTTAGTCCGAATGTTTGTTATTTTAAAATGATGCGATAAAATGTATTTAACCTTCTCGATAATTTCTAACCTTGTTAGGAAATTTCAGGAAAATGACTTCTAGATAAATTTTCGGGAAAGCTCTATTATTTTTCTAGAGATACTAAATATATTATCCGATTAAAAAAAAAATTTATAAAAATGTGAAAGAATAACAAGAATTTTTCATGCCTGTTATCGTTCATCATTTTGCTACTTAATTTTGATTCAATTCGATTCGCACAATTTCGATTCAAAAACTAACCTTGGAACAGATATCCACCAAACGTGGGTCTCATTCCGCTGACATCCATGCCGGTGATTCTCGCTGCGTTATCCGAGTAACACAATTATTCTCACACACACTATCAGAAGAAACGCCACTTTTGCCACTCTCGACTCGGAAAGCACTCGCCACTCGTCCCAAAAGAAAAAGACTGTTCGTCGAGCATCCAAATCCAGAGGGAGGAACGGTCGCCTTGGTCCCAGTTTCCAAGAATGTAGTCACGAATGGTCGAGTAGAATCTCGTAAGAGAAAAAGAGAAGAAAAAGAGAAAAACAGAACTGCAGGACGCTCTACCGGATGGAAGGAACAAATAAAACACGACTGTCTACTGTATCCGGGTATAGGGGATGAAAATGATTTTTGCGTGAAGTTGCTACGGTTGCCCTCGAACTCAGGGGAGGGCGACGTCGCGATCAAGCACGTTCCTGAGCCGGGAAACAAGAAAACGAATCGGTAAAGTACACGTTGCTTTCGTTACGAGGGGTACTGCGGCAATAACGTGTCAGCTGTGGGGTACCGTGTGTCCCGTGTGTCTCTCCCTCGAAAGAGAGAGCACCGAGGGGGGCTCATGTCCGGACGTTGTAGTGGAGGGTAGAAGGGGGCTCCGCTGTTCTCTCTCGCTGGGACTTATGATACCAGTGGGGTCCCACTACTGGCTACGCCCTACCACGTGGTTGGCAAACGAATACCGCACAATGGGCGGCTCTGCCCACGGGGCCGCCCACGGAACGTGTCGCGGAGGATTGCATCTCGTGTGTATCATAGCTACTGATATGTGTATGGTACCGGAGACGATAGCGCGGCAAGCGAAGTGATTGTCGGTTGTTAAGTGAATTTCGGCTGGAACGCACCGTTTACGAATTTGCGAATTTTAATCTTAAGAATCTTCAACTCATTGTCAGTGAAATCGATTCATCATCTATTAGAAATAATATGCTCTTTTGTGAGCAACGATGAAAAAACAAAGTAACGAATCCTATAAATTCTTAAATCTACCTTCACGTTTCCGTCCTCTCGTTTTTTTTTTTTTTCAACGTATTTCTATTCGATCTTGTTTAATTAGTGATGCATTTTAAGTTACCAACTTTTAATTATTATAAATATTAATAATCGTTCTTCATGATTTTTTTTTCTAATCCATCGATTTGAGAATGTTCCGAAATACTTCATATTAATCTCGAAAGTCGACATCGGCGACGCTTGCCCAAAGTAAAGAGATATTTATTACCGTCACTGGGGGTAAAATAATGATGAACGCATAATGGGCCCGGCATAAATTTTTCTAAAGAACTCATTCCATGAACGTGTCTGTATACCTGCTTGTAAATCTGTCTTTAGTACAGTAGCAAAATCCTGGCAAGTCAAAGCTGTAAAGACGCCAGGGGGTCCTATGGGATTCACCAGTTTAGAACCGTATGGATTTCTCTAGAGGACCCTCGAAAATTCTTCTCTCTGCAACGGATACGGATGAAGAGAACCCGCCGTAGGTGGTTGAAAATATTTTGCATTTCACTTCATCGGTCTAAAGTTCAGCCAAGATTTACAGCTGATCAGCGAGTTTGGAAAAATCGTTTTTGAATGAACTTTGACCTAGAAGTCAATATATGATCGACATTACGATTAGAATTGTATAGAAAAATAGTTTGAAGGTATATAATCACATAATGTGACGTCTATATACTGATTTGAGACCATAAAAAGATAAAGTATTTATATCAAAAAACTTGCGTCCGTTGTTCATTGCAAATTCTGCAGATTCGTAGTTGAAACTTTTCAACATAAACTTAATCAGATGTGTCCTAAATTGTTACAATAATAAATTTGCGACACAATGTTCGTGATATTACTATATAATCACGATTATTTGTGCTGTTCGTTATAGTCCTATAAATTGGAGAAATATGGTGATTGTTAAAAGTTTTCGACCAACATATAATATAATTTTATGATCATTTTTATATTTTAATCTATTTTTGTTCATATTATAAAATTCTTGTTAGAATCATGATATTTTAAGAATGTATTGAATATTTGTATACAATCTTTATTTGTAAAAATACTTTATCTAGGCAATATAGAATCGTAAAATTACTCGGAAAATTTTTGTAGCTACTGTCAATTTGTTAAATAAAATTTACAGGAGAATATACTGAGATAATTGCATTTCAAATAATCTCAGAAAATCTACAAAAATCTTTCTTCTTTCTAACACGTTTTGTTAGTTTTATCTGTTCTTTAAATTTAGAACTGTAAGCGATATTTAAAGAAACGATTATATTTGAAGCATTACGAATTGTTATTGCTGCATCCTGACAGATGACATTCTGTTCACCATGATTATTAAGACATTTCTAACAAGCTCGTTGATAACTATTCGAGTCGATTATATCAATGCAATTTCACAACAGGGAGCTAAGAAATATTGCCTCTTCGCTTATACTATTATATAATCAACCGTTTCTTCTATCGTTACTTTGTCGTTACTACTAAGTTTGACAAATCCGATTGGATATGTGCTACCGTTGGCAGCTTGGAGAAAAAATCTTTTGGACAATTAGTCGACGGAACGGGGCGTGACATCGTGGAGAAAGAAGTGTTGCGAAGTCGCATTCGTTCCGTGCGTTTTCCGGGCGAAGGTAGACAAAGATTCAACTCGATAGATCCGTGACAACGTTTTTCGTACATTGTCTAGGAGTTGGTAACAATCGCTTGAAATATGGTCAAGTGTCGCTAGTAGGCTAGGTACCACCATTGATCCTCGTAGAAAAAGTTTCGGTTCGATTAGTCCCTCGCGACAAGGTCGCACAAACGTTGAAGAGGATCGTGTGGGAGGCGATGTCAGGTAGCATTCTGTAACGCGGAAGAAATTGATTAGTCGATTTTCAAAGTCTCACGAGGCTCTTGGAAACCGGGCTTGCCTTTTGTCGAAGACCAAATGGTTTTGTTGCGATCGTCGTCTCGCCTGAAATCGAATTCGCTGCCGCAGCAGTAAACGCTCGTTTTTGACCCTCTTTCTTCGTTCTCCATCCGGCAAGGGCTGTTTGGCACCTCGATGACCTCGATACGTTTCGATTTTACAGCCAAACGCCAAAATGTTTAAATTCTTCGCAGAAAACCCCGCAGAATCCAAATCTATACAGAAAAAAGACTTCACGTCTCTCTTTTTCTTCAATATCTTCATAAGAATGAAAATTATTTTTTTTCAGGGTCGGAAATAATTACTTTTAATAAAAAGTTATAACTTGTTACTCATTATAAAAAGTAACTCATTATTGTTACTCAAAAGTATCAATCAAATTATAATTCGGTTATTTTTTTATTAGGTACCAAATTTTAATAAGTGATTCGATTATCAAAATTAATAATTAATTAACCGGAGATTTATAATGACTAATTATAATATTGTCAAATCTAACGTTTCTTTTAAATTCACGTATTCTGTACACATGTATTGAATGTACACGAAGTAACGATAACTATTATATTTGTCATTATCAGGATACACGGTAGTGTCTCAGCGCTAAGACAAGCGCAGCAACGCTACCATGTTTCTTTATATGAGTCAGCGAGTTTTCCCAGTTTACAATTATTGGATTTCAAAGATCTCAAAAAAATATAAGGACTAAACCAATAGACATAATGTTATGTTAATATGTGTGTGATTATTAATATAGTTATTATATATATAACTAAACTGATCAAGTTCTATCGTGCGCTCAATCAATATAGTTTCTACTCAATATAGTTTCTACTCAGATTGTAATAATAAAAGTGCTTTTATTTTTTCTTGATGTGCCCTATACTAAATTATTGTGACGCAAAGATCGGATGTGAAACTTTTTTAAGATACGTCGTCATTATAAATATACTTTAATTCTTCTTATATGAAATTTTTATATCGCAATTCATTCAAAGACATTTTCTCTTTCACACACACACACACACACACAACCAAAGAAGTAGTTATTTAATTCTCTCAAATTATTATTTAAAATTAAATCTGAAATCTTATAGGATCGTCTTATTGAAAATGTTATCACAAAATTGCATCACATACACACACACACACTTTATCCATTCAAGTGTTGACACAAAAATTTAAGAAATAAATACTTAGCAGTATTAAATCACAGTATAACATAGTATTAAAAACATGAATGTAATATTGATAATTAATTAATGTAATATTAATTTTATTTAAAAAATAAATCAATTCGATTTTAAAATTTTCCCATAAAAACAGGTTTAAATGCCGCACCGAAGCTTACATAGTAGTAGGTTGCACTTTCAGAGGGCAAGCGTTACAGCAGTTACTAAAGATATACCAAAGTAGCTGAATCCTTTTATCTACATCTAAATGCCAACAACTTTCCTATTGGTTGTTTCGATCGCCATTTTCAGCCCTAATAGCTGTAACCCAATAAGCGCTTAGTTTTATTAGTATATGAGTAGTTATTAGTATTTAGTTATTATAATAAGTCGAAAGTAGAGGACCTTTGTACTACTTCAGTACATTTAAAGCTTTACGGTTACAGCCTAAATATATGAGAAATTCCTCATCTCTGGATTTCGCCGTACGACAAATTTTTTAAGGATGTTGATAGGATAGAGATGTCCTCGGATCTCTCTGTCTTGTATACATTTGTCGTACGACAAAAGCCGCACAAATGAAATAGTATTCATCCCTACATCGAAGCAGTCAGAACCAATGAGACCGATATGAACGTTTTAATTTCTTTTTCCAATTTTCAATGATGTTGCCCGCAGCAGTGGTCGAACAAGAAGATCAAGAAGAATTCACAACGGTGTGCATAAAGTGTTCACACTGATGCGTTCGGTAAAATATTGCGAAAGCTTTATCGTTAAATTCATAACAGTCGTCTAATACGGAGCCAGTTGTCACATATTTACAATCTGGCATACCGGTTTGTCATCAAAACATAAAATGAATGTATCGTGCGCGATATGTAGAGAGTTATTGACACCATTTGACGATATTTGTTGTACATTATGTGGGCACATATTCCATTATGCGTGCTTGCAGTCGTGGCTTAAAAGGTAATTTGGATATTGCCTCAAAGATTTTTGTATTCTTTTGTAATTCTTTTTTATTTTTACCTATTATTCAAAAAAGTTTCATGAACTTTCATATATAATTCCTGAAAGTTTTTGTTATTGTTTACACTTAAAAGCATTTAATTTCATCTGTGGAACTATTTCAGGTCAAAGACTTGTCCACAATGTCGGGTAAAAACTACTAATCAGAGATTAAAGAGAATATATCTCAACTTTTCAAATGATGACAACGTCGTAAAAGATTCTGTATCCCTGCAGAACGAAGTTGACATCTTGAACGTCCAGCTAAAACTAAGAAATCACGAGCTTAATGAACTTACAAAGGACAATGTTAAATCGAGGAATGAAATAGCTCACTTAAAACAGAAAATTTTTGAAGTTGAACATAAAATAAGTAGCACAAATAAAATAATTCTTATACAGAAAGGACAGATTAAATGTTATGAACTACTATGTTCAAACATAAAGGAAGAGAATGAAAAGTTGAAAGAAAAAATCAAATATTTCCAAAAGTATATTTATTGTAGTATTTATTTTATAGATTATATTATAGACGTGCAATTTTCAAGTTTCTATTTAATTTTGTAATTAAATGTTGATTTTGTAGCATACAGAACCTTATAGATATATTCTTCTAAATATAAATTGAATAATATAATAACGCAGATAAATGATGTTTTCAAATTTAAGACATACATAGGAATGTTAAAAGGATATTTTATATTTACATGCAATGTATATTTTATTACATACAATGTATCTATGGAGATAGAATCTAATATTATATATAGACTTGTATTGAATGTTTCAGGGAACTTGGCAGCATACATGAGTTGGGGGAAAAATATAGAAATGAACAGCAAAAAGATATGCATGTTTCCAAAAAAAAACAATGTTTAGTACAGGAATGTGACAAACAAAAGTATACAAATGTTCTTGATATATCAAATTTTATTGTCTTTTTAGAATTATTGTCCTGAAAAATTATATTATCAAATATATTTTTAGTGAATTGAAAAAACATTCTACAGAATTGAAAAAAAAATTAAAACGCTGTGAAATTGAAAACATTACTTCAAAAACTCAATTATTGCACGTGCAGACAAACGGACAAAAACGCGCCTATAATCAAATATCCGGGAAGCAAAAGAGTGACAAGCAAAAGAGTTTAAAAACGCATAAGGAACCTTATACTGTAAACTCTGATATGTCAATGAATAAATTTATGGTAAAAATAAATTATATTCCAAAACTTAAAAAGAGTAATAGTTGCAGTATTGTATATTATATTGCATATATATGTAGTTTGTAAACTACAATTGATTGTATTTAATTAGACTGTCATTAATTACTAAATTTATTTTGAATATTATTATTAATGGCAGGATAATATTAATTTTATATAGGATACAAAGAATATACCACGGTATCATACACGGAGTAAATCGCATTTATTTAAGTTAGAGGACCATGGTATGCAGAGATTGAAATCTAATAATAATTTAGGAAAACCTCCGACACTTGTAAAAAAATAAAAAAATTTAACTAAGCCCCAAGTAAGTTGTGTGTTTTGCATTTATATTTAATATAATGTTATACTTTAATTTTTTTAATAATTTTTACACTTTCTTGTATTCTAGAAGATTGCCAGTTGCATGAGTTTTGATGATTTCGAAAAAGATGCCAAGTATCTGATTTTCTTAATTCTATTAATCCTATTTTTAATTCGCATGTAAAGAAAACCAGAAAGGTTTTAAAGCAAACCAAAACTTAACACGGATAATAATTAGAAAATGTGATTTACTGATGTTGTGCAATGAGATAATAATATAGTATGTCTAATATATAATGTGGTGCTTAAATTGTATATACAATAGAAATGATAATGAGACATGAGCTTTAAGATATGAAAATTATTGGAAATGGAACTGCAATATCTAATCTAGAATTGTTATTAGAAAAGATATTCAGATTAGATGATTTGTAATATAATATATATGTATTTTTAATATAAATAGATGATTACATCTTTACTATATTAAGTAACATTTTTATATAAAATTGTATTTTGTAACAAATTCTTTGTTTGATTATTAAAGTAATTATTTAATGCTATATATGTAAGTTATTTCATAGACATAAAGGTATATTTGACAGAGTTGTGCGCGTTACCTCAAAAAAGTAACGCGTTACCGTTACCGTTACTTTTTGAAAAAAGTAACTTGTTACCGTTACTCGTTACTTAAAATGTAACGATTCGTTACTTTTTTTTTATAATGCTAAAAATTATTAGAAAATTTTTAAAAGAAATTAAGAATAGATTATAAAATGAAACAATAAATATTTTATAATTGCATTTATTGCACATAATTTGGCTATGTTAGAAGTACAAAGTACAAAAAATAGAAATTTGACATAGACAAAGTACAAAATATTGAAATTTGGCATAAACAAATTTGAAACTAAAAGTTCTTAAAATTTAACGCTTCGACATGGAGAACAAAGTTATTCGTTTCGTTATTATATTAAAAAAAAACTAAAGAATACACAACTCCATGCACATTTTATACTTAAAAAGAAAAATATATCTCTTTCACGATCGTTCGGATATCGTTTCATTTCTACATTTTCATGACAATTTTTTCATGACAATTTTTTCATGACAATGTTTCAATCATAAAAAAAACTAGATATATTAAAAATCAAAATAAAATCACGCGTCGCGTCGTGAAAGAGAGAAAGAGAGAAGTTTATATAAATACACAACACTTCTCTTTCTCTGCTTCGACGACGAAACGCGTGACGCGCTCAGTGGAAATGTAAGTAACATAAGTTTCCAGAATGCACGTGATCAGCGCGCGCTATTGGCGCGCAATCAGTGCGTATCTATTGAATAGGAAACTAAAAATAGGAAACTAAAGTAACGGTAAAAGTAACGACTAAATTCGTTACCATTACTGTAAAAATGTAATGACGTTACCGTTACAGAGAGAAAAAAGTAACGAAAACAGTAACGCGTTACTTCCCAACCCTGATTATTTGATCATTGAGTTTACTTATTCTTTTGCAATTAATATAATTAAAAATATATTTAAAAAATAATTTTATTGTCGAGAATATGTATACATATACATGTATATATGTGCGTGCGCGTGTGGATGCGTGTGTAATATTTTATTATTTGACATGTTGTGTTTTTTTATGTGATAATAAATAATATATTTATTAAGGTAGGCCAAGAGATAGTGGGTGCTTTCCAATTGATGACACAAGTCGACACAACTATCGTTCTATCTTTCTTGATATTTAGTGATTGACAAAGATAGAACGACACTTGTGTCGATTTGTGTCATCAATTGGAAAGCATCCAGTGTGTATGACCAATGTATGTACACTAACATTAGCAAACATTACACATGCGCGCGCGCGCGAGCGCACACACACGCACACACACGCACGCACACACACGCACGCACACACATACACACACACTTTATCCATTCAAGTATTGACACAAAAATTTAAGAAATAAATACTTGGCGCTGTTAAATCATAGTATAACATAGTATTAAAAACATGAATGTAATATTGATAATAATTAATAAATGTAATATTAATTTTATTTAAAAAGTAAATTAATACGATTTAAAAATTTTCTCATAAAAACGGGTTTAAATGCCGCGCCACCGAAGCTTATATAGTGGTAGGTTGCACTTTCAGAGGGCAAGCGTTACAGCAGTTATTTAAAAAGTTCTAGACATATCAAAGTAGCTCAATCCTTATCTAAACCTAAATGCCGACAACTTTCCTATTGGTTGTTTCGATCGCCATTTTCAGCCATAGTAGCTGTAATCCAATAAGCGCTTAGTTTTATTAGTATATGAGTATAGTTATTAGTATAAAGTTATTAAGTCGAAAGTAAAGGACCTTGTACTACTTCGGTACATTTAAAGCTTTACTGTTACAGCCTAAATATATGAGAAATTTCTGATCTCTGCATTTTTTGCCGTACGACAAATTTTGTAAGGATGTTGATTAGATAGAGAGGTCGTCGGATCTCTCTGTCTTATATACATTTGTCGTACGACAAAAGTCGCACAAATGAAATAGTACTCATCCCTACCTCAGAGCAGTCAGAACCAATGAGACTGATATGAACGTTTTAATAACATAATTTGTTTTTTCAATTTGTAACGGTGTTACCCGCAGAAGCGCATGAACAAGAAGATCAAGAAGAATTCACAACGGTGTAAATAAAGAGTTCACACTGATGCGTTTGGTAAAATATTGCGCAAGTTTTATCGTCAAATTCATAACACTCGTCTAATACGGAGCCAGTTGTCACATATTTACAATCTGGCATACCGGTTTGTCATCAAAACATAAAATGAATGTATCGTGCGTGATATGTAGTGAGTTATTGACACCATCCGGCGATATTTGTTGTACATTATGTGGGCACATATTCCATTATGCGTGCTTGCAGTCGTGGCTTAAAAGGTAATTTGGATATTGCCTCAAAGATTTTTGTATTCTTTTGTAATTCTTTTTTATTTTTACCTATTATTCAAAAAAGTTTCATGAACTTTCATATATAATTCCTGAAAGTTTTTGTTATTGTTTACACTTAAAAGCATTTAATTTCATCTGTGGAACTATTTCAGGTCAAAGACTTGTCCACAATGTCGGGTAAAAACAACTAATCAGAGAATAAAGAGAATATATCTCAACTTTTCAAATGATGACAACGTCGTAAAAGATTCTGTATCCTTGCAGAACGAAGTTGACATCTTGAACGTCCAGCTAAAACTAAGAAATGACGAGCTTAATAAACTTACAAAGGACAATGTTAAATCGAGGAATGAAATAGCTCACTTAAAACAGAAAATTTTTGAAGTTGAACATAAAATAAGTAGCACAAATAAAATAATTCTTATACAGAAAGGACAGATTAAATGTTATGAACTACTATGTTCAAACATAAAGGAAGAGAATGAAAAGTTGAAAGAAAAAATCAAATATTTCCAAAAGTATATTTATTGTAGTATTTATTTTATAGATTATATTATAGACGTGCAATTTTCAAGTTTCTATTTAATTTTGTAATTAAATGTTGATTTTGTAGCATACAGAACCTTATAGATATATTCTTCTAAATATAAATTGAATAATATAATAACGCAGATAAATGATGTTTTCAAATTTAAGACATACATAGGAATGTTAAAAGGATATTTTATATTTACATGCAATGTATATTTTATTACATACAATGTATCTATGGAGATAGAATCTAATATTATATATAGACTTGTATTGAATGTTTCAGGGAACTTGGCAGCATACATGAGTTGGGGGAAAAATATAGAAATGAACAGCAAAAAGATATGCATGTTTCCAAAAAAAAACAATGTTTAGTACAGGAATGTGGCAAACAAAAGTATACAAATGTTCTTGATATATCAAATTTTATTGTCTTTTTAGAATTATTGTCCTGAAAAATTATATTATCAAATATATTTTTAGTGAATTGAAAAAACATTCTACAGAATTGAAAAAAAAATTAAAACGCTGTGAAATTGAAAACATTACTTCAAAAACTCAATTATTGCACGTGCAGACAAACGGACAAAAACGCGCCTATAATCAAATATCCAGGAAGCAAAAGAGTGACAAGCAAAAGAGTTTAAAAACGCATAAGGAACCTTATACTGTAAACTCTGATATGTCAATGAATAAATTTATGGTAAAAATAAATTATATTCCAAAACTTAAAAAGAGTAATAGTTGCAGTATTGTATATTATATTGCATATATATGTAGTTTGTAAACTACAATTGATTGTATTTAATTAGACTGTCATTAATTACTAAATTTATTTTGAATATTATTATTAATGGCAGGATAATATTAATTTTATATAGGATACAAAGAATATACCACGGTATCATACACGGAGTAAATCGCATTTATTTAAGTTAGAGGACCATGGTATGCAGAGATTGAAATCTAATAATAATTTAGGAAAACCTCCGACACTTGTAAAAAAATAAAAAAATTTAACTAAGCCCCAAGTAAGTTGTGTGTTTTGCATTTATATTTAATATAATGTTATACTTTAATTTTTTTAATAATTTTTACACTTTCTTGTATTCTAGAAGATTGCCAGTTGCATGAGTTTTGATGATTTCGAAAAAGATGCCAAGTATCTGATTTTCTTAATTCTATTAATCCTATTTTTAATTCGCATGTAAAGAAAACCAGAAAGGTTTTAAAGCAAACCAAAACTTAACACGGATAATAATTAGAAAATGTGATTTACTGATGTTGTGCAATGAGATAATAATATAGTATGTCTAATATATAATGTGGTGCTTAAATTGTATATACAATAGAAATGATAATGAGACATGAGCTTTAAGATATGAAAATTATTGGAAATGGAACTGCAATATCTAATCTAGAATTGTTATTAGAAAAGATATTCAGATTAGATGATTTGTAATATAATATATATGTATTTTTAATATAAATGGATGATTATAACTTTACTGTATTAAATAACATTTACTTAAATTCTATATACATTACATTCATCATATGCTATCATATTACATTCTAATCTGAATATCTTTTCTAATAACAATTCTAGATTAGATATTGGAGTTCCATTTCCAATAATTTTCGTATCTTAAATCTCATTATCACTTCTATTGTATATACAATTTAAGCATCACATTATATATTAGACACACTATATTATTATCTCATTGCACATCAGTAAATCACATTTTTATATAAAATTGTATTTTGTAATAAATTCTTCGTTCGATTGTTAAAGTAATTATTTAATGCTATATATGTAAGTTATTTCATAAAAATAAATATTCATTTGATCATTGAGTTTACTTATTCTTTTGCAATTAATATAATTAAAAATATATTTAGAAAATAATTTTATTGTCGAATATGTATACATATACACGTGTGTATATCTGTGCGTACGCGTGTGTGTGCGTGTGTGTATGTGTGCGTATGCGTGTGTAATATTTTGTTATCTGACATGTTCGTGTTTTTTTATGTGATAACGAATAATATATTTATTAAAGTAGGCCAAGAGATGGTGTGTATGGCCAATGCATGTACACTGACATTAGCAAACGTTACACACACACACACACACACGTTTATAATAATCTATATGAATGTAGATCAATATTTAACAAATGTGCACAAAGTTGGTCATTAATATTTATTATCCGAGAAATATAACTGCACTCTTATTACTGTTATTTAAAAAAATATAACATTGTTATCATTGTTAAAAATAATTGTAACGATAACAATGTTATAAGTAAAGCATTACTTCCCAATCTTGAATCTTTTACACTCTTTGAAATCAGCACAAGTACGAGAAACCTAGAATATTAAATAAATTTAATAAAAGTCTCTTAGAGGTTTTTATTTTGTATGACGAATGTGCAGGACATTCCAACGTCATCACTATTATATTGAAAATCACTTATCTCATAGTCCACGTTTCTCATACGTACATCGATCGACCAAGAGTCGATATTACAACAGATGTTGCGCGTTAAAACTTTTATCTTCTACACTATAATTCGTTTCTATACGCGCGAGGAGAAAGCGCGAGTTACCGCACGGATAAGAAACGGTTCTGTAGGCATAGCCGCTCAAATCGATCGCGGAGTTAGACTACTTGATGGAGTTAAACCGTGAAATAAAACGATTCCGCTTCCGTCGGCGATTAGACATCGATTAGACTCCTCGCGAGAAACACCTGTGCGGCCGCGTAATCACGGAACACACACAAGCCAAGACATTTATCGCGTGCTCCAGAGACGCAGCCGGAGCGGCCGAGGGAAAAGACCGGGCATTTAAGGCTCGACCGAAATAACCAAGAAAAGAAGAGAAAAGAAAAAAAAATGGACAAGAGGCGAAAGAAAGAGAAAAGAAGAGAAGACAGGAAGATGAAGAGGAAGCGGCTAGCGGGCGAGAGGAAAGAGGTCGGAGCATTTAGGAGTTCCTCGCGGCGGCGTTCCCGCTGCAGCTCTCGATTTCCGAGGGCAGCGCCCACTAAAAACGGCTGCATTAAAAATTCTAATGAAGAAGGTGGGCAAGGGGGGGGAGGAGTATTCTCAGCTTTCTCACCTAGTTTAACATAACAACGGACCCGCGGTCTGGTGTAGAAAAGTCCGAAGAAATTCGTCCGTCGCGCTCACGCGTGTCCCCCGTATACGTACGTTCGCTGCGTGTACGCATTTAGGTGTGTGCGTGCGTCGAGATACGTGCGCCCCGCTTTTGTGTATTGGTAATCGGTGCGGGCCGCGCCGCGGGCGTCTTTGACAACGAGACTGATGTCGGCGTATCACTCATCAAGATTTATCGGGACTTAGACTAATTGCCGCTTTTAATAGAAATTCGTGCGCGCCCGGATCAACGGGATGCTGTCGGGGTGAGTGGGACCGGGGTAAAGAGGGACCCCGGGCCCCATCAAAGGGACGTCCCGAAATTGTTTTGCGTTTTACACTCGAATTCGAGTGGGTGGATGATGAGGAGGGCGACGATCGATGACCTTCGGGCCATTTCTTTCCGGTAATTGAATTGGAATCTTATTAGACGCCTGAAATTCTATGAGAGATGTCGGCGCGGATATAAGAGAAAGTGAACATTTATTTCTTGAATGAGATTCGGCGGCTGCAGCATCGGATTCACATGAAAAATCATAAAAAACACTCAGAGGAAAACATAATGGTAGTAACCTAAAGATGTATAATCATTAGTCATATCTAAGTTTAAAAATAGATCTTCGCCCTCTAAAGGTTAATTCTACATATAAAACTGTACAAGTTGTATAGTTTGATATGTTATAGAATTAATCTTTAGAGGCCAGAGGTCTATTTTTAAACTCTTACAGAAAGCTTTTTCTTATATAAGTGAAATTTATTATAATTCATTATTTTCTTGTATTCTTTGTCTTAGAAGTATGATATAGTTTCAATGCGTAATAGTGGCTTTTTTGTCTCATAAAGATTAATGTTTAAATAGTTGAATGTATCATTTTTTATTTGCAATAATCATAAAATAGTTTATTCAATTCATTATGTCTTTTTTCTGAGTATAACTGTATACACATAGCATGAAGAGATTCGGATACGATGTGATACAGGTACTACAATATTGGTTTAAAAAAATATTTAAGTAACAGAATTTCTTTTAAGCAAACTTCGTTTTATTGTATACATTTGGTTTTATACATTTATTTTATTTTTATCAATTTCGAACAATCTTCATAACAAATGTGGAAAAAGGATTCGCGTTTTTTCGAAGGGATACGTGATTAAATAAATTATAAGTGACACCGCGGGCAGAAGAAAAACGTATTAATTATGCATGGCGTTTAACATCGGGGAAAGTGCGAGTCTCGTGTCTCCCTCCCATGGAGTTACCAGCTGAATAGACGTTCACGAAAAACTGTGGTTTTTCTGCCCGGGTCCCGCTGTCTTTCTTTAACCGCTTCGTTAGACTACCAAATACCCCAAATATCTTCCTGATCACCTTATTGAGCGGATGAATGCGTCCTTTGCATAACTTTAGAACTGGGCCATTGCCGGCAGACGGCCACCCAGCATATTCAACGCCGCGGAAAAAAAGAGACACCTTTTTTAAATGCCTTCCGCGAGCGCGGCCAGAATTCATACAGAATCTACTGTTTGCTGTGGTTGACGCATTCTTCACAATGCTGACGGGGTAAATTATTGGAGATGCGAGATGTTCTCCATCGCGTAGTTCTCCAAAGGCGCGCATTCGTGAGCTTCGACATGCTCGATAGTATTTGATACGGAAATTATTCATTGAGTCACCATAGTTATTTGAAAGATAAATGTACTAATGATTATCTCTCGAAATAATCATTTAAAGAGTATATGATCTCCAAAATATTGTAATTTTTTTATAGAATTTATTTAAAATTTGCAAAATATGTATAAATTAATACAGAACATTTTAATTATCAATTAAATATTAATTAATATTACTTATGGTAGATTCGATCATTATTAAAAATTGCTGATTCACCTGCAGGTTGAGTCACGCTATTTATGAGCACAAAATCATTAGTGCCAACATAGCGGTATAATAATAAATAAATTCACAGACACATTTGCCATAACGCTGTAATTAGCCGGGGTCTAGTCTGGATTCCTTTAGTGACTTCGGATGACGATGAACGTCTCGGAAACGTAGTTTTTTCTACAGAAACTGCTGCACGGTGTAATGCGCGACGTCACATAATTTACGTAAAATTTGGCGATAAGTTCTCGCCGCAGAGGTGGCCGGATTCGAGGCGCGGCACCTTTGAGGGAATTAGTCTTATTGGGCACAAAATTGGAACAGAGGGCCCCCTGACCTCACCTCGCATAGGATACACGGCCCATGCGGCCGTATGGGGGCCCATAAGGCTCACGGCTCGTGGGGCCAGCCGAGAGAGGTCCGTTCGCGTATAACGAGCTGAATTATGTTCATACGGGCGTGCTCGTTGCCCTGACATTTTTGAGACTCATAGTTCGCAAGCACCCACGAACGGGCCCACCACACACGTAGGACGCTTCTTTCGCCTCTCGTCTACGCCTCCCCCTTTCTCGCCTCTTTTTTCTTCCCTTTGACCTTTCGACGTGCGCAAAGAACACCCACAATATTGGCCGTGGCGAGACGCATGATCGATAGATCCCTCGACTCCGAGACCATCTGCGAGAATTCTCTCTCTTTTCTGAGAGAGTAGACGCAGTTTCTAAGTGTCTCTTGAGACTTTGCAACAAGGACTACGCCATTTGTCAACGCTATAATTTAAATAGCTTCCGAACTGTAGTATTTTAATTTTGATTTATAGCGAAAAGAAAACTCGTGATTTTTTTTTTTTTTTTTAAATAAAAAACATTGCAAGTTTTACAATAATTAAACATTTACATTGTATTTATAAATTCTTTAATAAAAAATATTTATTCTAAGGCAACGTAGAATAATAATAATATACGATAAAAAACTTCTGTTTTATTTAGCTCTAATTTATAAAGTGGAGTCGGCGGGATTTAAGATCTAAATAACGAAGTGGAATTTCCGTACTAGTGCCTTGTATTACGGCCCTACAGGGTTTGAAGAATATTTACAGCACGAAGTGCGGCAAAAACGAGAGTGCTTTATGAAGCTTTCGCAATCACGTGAATAGACTGATGTGGCGCCAGTCCAAGAGGTCGACTTGGACTCTACTAGCAGCGGTAGCAACGTTCCACGCAACGCAAATCCGCAATGGGTATTCGGTTTCGCGCGTAACTTACGCACGATGAAATATGCGACGACCCTTGACATCCTGTACATTTTGCGATTGCGCGAGGAACGATACTCATCTTATGATTCTTATTCCGCAAACCAGTCGTGTGATTCTCGGCATTCTCCATAATGTTTATTGTCGTTAAAGATGATGCTTAAACGATCTGTTAATCACGTCTAAATGGAAGGAGCCTTTCTTTCCCTTTCCGTATTTCATATAATTGTATTGTATAACTAAGTAGTCGATATGAAAAAGTATCTACATTAAAAAATATTGAAAAATTACATATTGCAACTCTTAGATTTCTTTATTTCTTGCGAATTAAACGTTTAAAAGATGTGCTGAAATAATTAAAAATTTAATAAATCAAAGGAGAAAGGTGTAAAAAAATTAAATCTCCATATTTTTACAAATGTAGTTAAACATCTGTCAATCATATTAATAAAAAAAAAACAGTTTTTATTCCAAATTCAATTAAAATCCTTTCTCTAAATAAAAATTATATTTCTCACGCTATATTATATTATTTTGTTAACTAAAACAATAAATCTTTCTTAATTCTAAGAAAAGATCTTGATAGTTAAATAAAAATAATTATAAATTTTGTCTCTTTTTCACCAAGAAAGTTCAAGAGAAGATAACGACTTTTGTCAATGGACTACTCAATTTCATTTATACCTGATATTCTATTCCGTAACATTTCCCTGTGATTATACGATATATTTCTCGGAGAGCGTCCAAAATATAACTTGGTGCTAAGTTTCGCGCGCTTGCACGCGTCCGCTCGGTCGCCCGGAGAAGGGAGGAGAGAACCCTTATGAGTAAAAGAAACAAGAAAGGGAAACGGTAATATGGCATATCGGTGTACACGCGTGGCTATAAAGGTACTTCGGTAATGGACTCGACCCGGCCCGACAAAGGGCTTTATTTAAATAACTCGCGGCAAGCGCGACGGACCATTCTCAAATCCGGGGACGTGCGAGCGCTCGCGTCTCGCTGTTACTTGAGCGCGTTTATTCCCCTGAGCACCCCGTGCGATAATAAAGCGGCCCCCTCCTTCTCCGGCAATTCCCTCGCACCTTCGCGGGGCCCATCAGTCTCGGGTCCCGCGCCCGTAAAGCATCGATCAGGAGTTAATTGACGGATTTCAATCTTTCCGGCAGCGACATGCACAAGATAAGTCGAGGTGGATCGATTTCGAAAATTGTGAAAGGGGTAAAGCTACGTGTCCTTTCTTCTAGATAATCAAATTATATTTAGAGTGTTTCTTCACTCTTTTCAGAATTTATGAGCGAATTATGACAACATTTGAGTTGTCCAGCAAACAAAAATTGTTATTATCGCACTTATCTATTATCATGTAATGTAATGAGACGTAACAAAGAATGTCAGAGAAAAAGTTGTAGTGATAGTAACTGCACAAATAACAACTATACAAGTTTGTTTGTATTTAAAATAAAATGTACACACAATTGAATAAATTATTTTATAATTATTTCACACATCTACAGTTGAATAGTTTTGATAACTACATGCACACATATCTTAATTATACATTAGTTTTATATAGAATAAAAGTTATCATTTATATAGTTATTACTATATCTCATAAAAATTGCTTCTTTTTTCTCTGAGAGTGTATACATATATATAATAAAGATAAATTTTTACACGTCATAAATTCTCGCTTATGAAATATATACATATTTTTAGATATATATATAAATTGCGATATATATTTTTCTCCTATAATATAATTCGAGATTGGCATTATTATTATTTTACCCGGAAATTTTTATTACAGACTGAACTACCGATGCTCGAAGTCGACGGTATTTGTCGCGCGCACCGAAACGAAGTAATCCACTAAACGATCGGTGCCCCGAGGATGCGGCAGGACGGAGATGGAGGTAGTCTAATGAAAGGCACGCGCAGTCTGACGGGCCCGGCGTGAGAATAAAATAATTAGCTGAGCTGTATGCCCTCTCCTCGCGTCAAGAGACGAGACGGGCCGAGACGAGACGAGACGAGACGAGAGGAGACGAGCGAGCGCTCGCCTCTCCCGCGCAATCCTTTCTCGTCGGATCCCGAACGAGAGTGTCGAGTGGGAAGGAACGAGGTGGAAGTGCCAGGACGAAAGGAGACGACTGACTCGGCCAGGTGGTCGTAAAGCCTTAGAATGATGCTCTAATAAATCCCACTGAAAAATTGCGAGGCCTCGAGGGCTCGCTGAGAAGTTTCTTCTTCTCTTCCTCGACCGTCTTCCTCTGCTCCTCCTTCTCCACCTCCGCCTCCTCTTGCATATTCGAGGTGGTTTCGAGATCCGAGGGGAACCCGAGGGAACGACGACGCGGTGCAGTCTGCTTAACCGTTCCTTTCGTGACTTTAATGTCTCGGCGAGGAACACGTTAGGGATGAGTTGTGCGAAAGCGGCCGCGATCGGGGATCGCTTAGCTGTCGGCGGAAACGAGGAGCCGTCGCTTCGTCTGGGCCTTTCGATGGCTCTCGGAAGCGATGAACACGTCGGGGAATCCGGGGAAGGAGTTGATGGGGATTGCGCCGCAAAGGTGTTGGCAAACTGGATAGTGGGAAAAATAATCTCGTCCCTTTGATCGTTGGTGAACCCCTGTGCATATTTTATTAGAATGGTCCTGCATTATTACAATATTTCATAAAAATGGAGACTAAAATTACGAAATTACTTCACAAAATTGCTGCTTTTTAATACGTTATAAAGATTTCGAACTGTAAAATATTTCTTCTTATTTTTCTGTCTTAATTAAAAGAGGATCAACGATTTCTTGATTAAATAGAAGATATTGTTAAGTGAAAGGTGTTAGTAAGATATCTAATCAAAGTAGAATAGATCACAATTATACGGAACTATTAAAAGAGAAAGATAGCAAGGATATTATTTCTATTTTCTTGATGAATATTTGCTCGAGCGATTGTGACAGCGTAATCATGAAATTTTAAAAAAGAATAGACGGGAAAGAGAGGCAGCTAATTGCAAAAGCGACGAGGCGCAACGGAGTGTAAGAACGTTACCGGTTACGGTAAAAGTCCCAAGACTAAAGTCCCGAAGAACTTCTGGCGACTCGACATTTCCTATATATACTACACAATTTCTTTTATTTTCACTTGTTTAAAAATACGTCGACAACACTCCGCTATAAAAAAGAACGTTGAAAGTGAGTCTTTTATTTTCCACGAATAAATAACAACAATAAGAATTACCTTACAAACTATAGTTGGAAAGAAGCATTGAGTGACGTGTAATTTTCTGTTACTTGTAAAAATTCGTACGGCGAGAAAAATTTGGCGAAACAGTGATCGTAACCAACGTTTTATATTCTTCAAGTCTTTGAAGAAGTTGATGACTTCTCATCGGTTTTACGTTTCTCTCAATATTTTTCCGTGGTCTTCCAGAACTATGCGGATACTCACCTTTACGAGCGGACGTATGCGAGGGAGGCATCGCGGAGTTGTTCCTCCGTGTAATACTTGTGTTGCAGCTTTACGCGCTGCCTTTTCCAGCGGCGATGGCGAGCGGCGCCTTTGTGTTCGGCCGCGCGCGTTTCGGTCGATATCCATCCGATATTGCCGTGCGGCAGCGTGCGCTCGACGATGTAATCGATCGTTTCTCGCTTTACTCGAATCACGCCGATTAAATCTAGCTGCTCACGCGGTACTCGGCAGCGTCCGAAGTTGTTTCACAAGGCGGCGATACAAATGCGTGCTCATTAAAATCGAACGCGAATTATACGTTCGATCGATTAGATGGGATTCGGCTCGGATCCAGAAACGGCCATTGGCAAGATTTGTAATTTTCTAATTATATATAATTTGAAGGATATTAACTCTCAATACACGATGATTTTCCGATTCTTTATTACACACGATGAATCGTCACGGGTTAATAATTTTCACTTCTACAAAGTATACAAACATTATTAAGATTATACCTCAACATTTTTAGAAAGAGTATTTATAAAGTTGTATGTTTTAAAAAAGGAAAAGGATACGGATTATATTATTTAATCAGATACTTCTAGTTTGTGTTCTGCAAGGTACTTTATTTTAAATTGAATGTACATTTAGTGCGGGAAAGTATCGCAGAAAAAGTAACTAAAATGTAATTAAATGTAGGTACCAGTATAGAAAATTGTAACTAGATATACAATACCAGAGAAAAAAGTACCTAGCTGTTTGGGCAACATTGCCATTTTCAAAGAAAATTTATATGCACGACACGAATGATCCAATCATACGCGTTAATCGCATTTTGTTGAATTGTTAAAATAATTATGCAGACTGTTCAAGTATAATGAGAAGTATACTGAAAAAGATTTGACAACCAGTTTACTTACATTATTTTGATCTAATAAAATTATTTTTAGGTTTGTACTTACAATTAACTATAAAATGTTTCGATACTTTAATCAAATCGTTCTTTTCATGTAACAATTAATTAATAATTGTTATTAGAAATTGTATTTACAGTCGAAATTTTTATTCATCTTATTCCATGGAGGTGTGGGTATGTGTGTTTAGAAGCATTTGTGTAGGAGAAGCATTAAATTATATATCCAATTTTCTTTCATTCTTTATCGTTTTAGAAGCTTAGCTCTGCTTCTTCTCTGTACCTATATTTTATTTCTTGTAATTTATTTTCCTTTTCTTCGGAGACGTTAAGCTACGATCTATAGAATTAGGTATACATCCGATCACTCGCCACCCGCATCGAGACGACTCGTGCTTCACTTCCGCACTCTCGCGTTCATCCAGCAACGCTGCGAAGGCTCCTGATCCTTTATGTACACGAGCCAAGTCGATCTCTTTGACTACATAACGTATAGGATGTAAAAAGGATCCCGCGCGCGGCGGCGGAATCCATCGTGGTCCCGAGTTTCGGATTTCGTCACAGTCCGCTTGCTGCGTGAACATGGATTGGACGCGGCCCGGTGTCGCCCGCTCGCGACTTCGTCCTATTTACTGATTATTCGCCGTGTCCTCCCTATCGGGAGTCCGTGAGAGGCCCCGCCGCCGCCGATGATGATTTCTCGGTGACCCTGGCAGCTGGTGCTGGTGGTCCGTTGCGAATTCGTCCCTGGGACCCGATTTGAACGACTCGAATATGGTCCCATCGTGAACGACACTCTTCTGGGACTTCCCGCGGGTACCGAACGCCGATGATCGAAGAGATCTGTCGAGGGAATCGCGCCGGAATAAAACATCGCGATCTTATAACAGTGTGAGTGCTCACGAGGGAAAATCGCGAGAGAATTTTTGATCTCAAGAGTTCTCGAGAGTTTAAGGTGATTCAGTAGATTTCTCGAGGCGTATATTGAATACGCAGATTTCGGGTTTTTTCCTATGACATATGTCTGCTTCAATGGCTCAATAGATTAACTTTAATCTAGGTTCAACTTACTTTTTATCGTTTTTTAGTTTTAAGAATTAGAACAAGATGAAAAGTTAAACTAAGACTAAATATAATAAATTAATTTACGATGTACATTGCTAGAAACGGACAAATTATTTTTTCAAGCAATCTCGTCTTGTGATGTACGTGTTCGGCGTCTAGACAAAAATAACATTCTAATATGGAAAATATGTAATTGTTGGGAAAATATATCAAGATATGCATAATATGATGTGAAGAATGTCAACCAGATGCTGCGATAAATGTTAAAGAAGATCTAGCTTCAGAGAAATATTTGATCCTTTAGTATCTATAGATAATATGCCCCTTCAAACTTTTAGGTTTTAGTTAAATAAATCATTAAGCTTGACATTAACCTCATAACCGCTAACTCTCATGACATTTTTTTTTTTAAATTGCTAACTGATCTCTGTAGCGAAATATATATATATGTATATATATTATCAATTGGAAATCCTTTTTGAGAAAAATGAATTATATAATATTTCTTGGTATGTAGTTGATACAAATTTTTCAAAATATATTTACGGCATTTTAAATATATACAATACATTTACGTTTGCAAAATTATTTTTTAATTAAAAATATTTCTTATATATATTGAAATGTGCACAATTTTATATGTCATAATAAAAATATTTTTTTTAATATTTACTTATCAATTAAATTCAAAAAATTGTAATAATTTGAAACTTATGTTTTTGCTATCAATTATTAAGAGAGAGAGCTTTAAGAATACATTTTTCAAACAAGTTCGTATATTAGAAGTAATTAAAGAGCAAATAAATTTGAAATAATTGTATAAAGTCGAATTTATTTACTTGTCATTACTTTGTAAAGAAAGATTAATTTCTTTATCAAGTTATTAACGAAGAAAGCTACCCTGTATAATCTAAACAGGCATATCACGATGGATCAGCGTATTCAACAGACGACCGATCCACGCGCAAACGCTTAATGAGGAATGTCGAATTCCCCGTGTCCACGTCTATATCATCGCCATAACCAAACGAAACTAATCCAGTTGGACCGTTTTAACTACCCTAACTAAAGCAACAAACGCGCGATGTTACCGTGTCAGCGTTTAGCCATGGACGCTTCCACAGATTTTTCCCGCACACACATATATATATATATATACACACCACATTCGCGTGTGTGTGCACAGCTTCCACATAGTTCGCGCAAATGTCAAGGCAGGGTGGTCTCCGTTCTTGACAACGAGCTTCATTTTCAGAGGCTGAAAAGTGCGCCACCGCTTCGTCAGAACCGCTTTTTCAACCCTCGGCTCCTGCACGCTTAAATCATATTTGTACGCCTAATTCATACACACCGGGTTTGGGAACATCGATGGAAAGGCAGAGAGGAAGGGTGGCTCTCTTTTGACTCGGTCTTTAACCGACCAGCGCTGCGAGGCAAGACTTTACACTTTCGTTACAGATTGTTGGATCTTGACACCATAGTCTCGTGTCGACAGTGCTGCTCCACCGAAAAAGATACGAGAAGAATACCGAACAAAGATAGGTAGCACTTTCTGTAATAATTAAAACAATAAAACGCCTGTCTCATGGATGTCTAACCGATGCTTGATTTACGTATAGATTTACGTACTGACTTACATTATTTCTTATTGAATAACTAAATTATATTTACAAGTTATTACCGTTTCTTACTACAACCACCAACGTCGAATCTGAATAAAGCTTTCGAGTCCCCGGATATCAAGCCATTCGAATATCTTATATCTATCTTTATAACTATTTTATGCCAATGCATGGTAATGGCTTGTAATCGCATCTTTTTTCTTTTTCCGGTTTTATTTAATTTTTGTGATATCTAGGGAAGGATTAAGTGGTATTAAACAATGAACTGTTATTGGTAAAGATTGTTTATTTTTAATACAATATTAAACACATATGTATACCAGTATTTTAAACTGTCATTGTTCGATATCATTCAACCTTCTTCTATTACTGAAATTGACATTTTTGGCCAAAAGATATTTAACCAAAATATCTTCAGCGGATGTCGATATACATTAGGTATCATTTTCCAGCTGTTCTGTACAAGTCTTGTATTATTTTTATGTTAATACATGATAATTATCATCTTTAGTTTCCATTTCTAGTTATTTTTGTGTTCTGAAAATTGTTCGTAATGCTCTTTTGTGTTTTCAGATTAAAAATATTACTTATTTGTTAAAAAATTACTTATATTGTTATAATTATATTAATTAAAGTAATATTTTATTTGATTTTTTGAATTTGTATGTCATTTTTTTTACTTTTAAGCGTTCTTTTGTTAGTAAAAAATATATAAATAAATATTTATAAAACCAATACAAAAATTTTTATAAAACAGTTATGTAACTGCATTAATGATTAGGAAATAAAGACCTTAAACAGCCAAAATAAAAATATTTGTGATTTAAAAATTAAACTACTTTAAAAGAATTGTCAGTAATATGTGAAATAATTTACAATTGCGCGAATTAATGAGATATAATATAAAATAATATAAAAATTAATATAAAAATTAAAGCATCTTTTGACATACATTTCACGTTCCTTAGACCACCTAGAAAATTTTATGAAGTCATATATACCTCGCAAACTGACAACAAGCAATTTACTCAAATGGTATTCAAACTAAGAGTATTGTCACATTCAAAACGAAATCCCGTCAAAACATATATTATTGACAGTTTAGAGTTTTGTGATCTAAGCTTAGTATTGTAGGTAATAAGATACCAAAAAATTCTGAAGACTTTTCTCGCAAACAAAACAAGGATCCTCGTATATACAAAATATATAAGTTCACGCTCATCTTATTTTACCCATAGAACAACCCTTTTTCGGAAGAAAATGTGGCATTAGTTTTCAAATAAGAGATTAGATATAATACTTGTCAAAATTATAGTGACATGGGTTAGGAAACGCAAATCATGCGAAAGTAATTTCCAAAAGCCGAAAAGGTGAAAAGGAATAAATGATTTCCAAGAATAAAATAATTCTTATATTAAAATTTAGTATAAAATTATTATTATATATAAAAGAATATAAATTAAAAACTATTTATTCTTGTATATATTTAAAAAATATTAATTCACTAAAATATATAACATTTTTCGTTAATTAATTTACTCTTTTTTTTTACATTTTGATTGCCACATCATATGTATGTATATTCGAATAATATATAAATTCGTAGGTATCCTGTTATTCATTTTTAGATAACAGTTTTATTTATCCAACTAAGAAAGATTTAATTATATGTGTTTAAGGCATTGCAGAAACAATATATAATAAGATATTAATATATTAAGACAATTAAAACAATGTACTATATTTATTAAGTTTAGTGTCAAAATCAGCTTGTCCGTCAAAATGTTAAATTATACAATCATAAATTGATGATGTGTATACCAATGAAATTGTAGTTACTGCTCAAGTGTCAAAACCCGAATAAATTGCTACCATATGCATTGAATTAACATGTTGTTCTACACGATTCTTAATGATAGCGATATTGCTTTAAACGCGAATTAAATTAGCCCCGGCTCATAAGCCTAGAGATAGAGATCGAGCGTGCGACGGAACGCCCTAAGTGGCCGCAGTTAGATAAAAAGACCGTTTGTGGCGTAATAACTGACGTAACCAATCTAATTTCACGTGAAGATCCGATCGGCGTCGCATAATTGACCTAATCAAATTCTTCATCGCAGGTCGCCAGCCGAAAAGCGTAAAAGCATCGGCGTCAACTGGCGTAAGTAAGCATGTCATCACGCATTACGAACTTAGTTCTGCTCAAAAGACTTGGGAACCCTCTCCGATTCCCCTGAACCTCAAACACGTTGCGGCTTAGATCAGAAAATAACCAAAGATTTTCGAAGCCGAATATGTATAAGTGTAACACTGAGAAAAACGTCTGGTTAGATTAATTGGTAGTCTTGTTGAAAGTAAACGAATCAGAAGTTTCTCATTAAATTTACTATATAGAATTCTAATTAAGATAGCTAGAATTGTGATTGATACAATCAAAATCTCTCTCTCTCTCTCTCTCTCTCTCTCTCTCTCTTCTGTCAAAAAAATATTTATTTTTAACTAGACATTTTTTTCATTGCAGAATTAGTATAATTTCTCTCTCTCTCTCTCTCTCTCTCTCTCTCTCTCTCTCTCTCTCTCTCTCTCTCTCTCTTCTATCAAAAAAATATTTATTTTTAACTATACATTTTTTTCATTGCAGAATTAGTATAATATACATGTATGTGCAGTTCGATTTTCAACTAAATAACGTGATTTTTATTTTTTTTTGTATCTGGTATACATGGTATTGCAAAAATTCTCTAATAATATCTCGATGTAAGCAGCAGGCCTATTTTGCAACTTTTAACGTAAATTTTTTTATCATTATAACGTTGCTGTGCAGCTTTTTCATTATGATAAACAAGCTGCAAAGTGGTGTTATAACAAAACTTGCGATAAAAGTTACATGCAGAATAGGCTCTTAGGTTAGAACAAGTTACTTTGTAGTAAATGAATATAATTAATTATAATTACAATTATTTTCTTTCCAAAAGTAACTAGTTGTCATTATACCGTGTGTGAAAAATAACATATTATACAGTTACTTAAAATGTAATACATCGTTATTTTTTAATTACTTTAACTGTTAATTTCTTATAATTTTTTGCATTACTATTTTAAATACAAGAATCTTATATATTTTTAACTATGTGGATATAATAAATTATTTTCCTTATTATGATAAACATTATACGTTATATTATTTATAATAAATTAATATATACATTCAAAACACTCAATGAATGAAAACTATGGAATTAACATTAATAAGCGTTCATAATAAGGGTGGTATTCATAGTCCGTTCTTATTTTAAGACCGTTTTAAGTAATAAAATGGTAGTACAGCTCTTTGATTGGCTTATGACATCTTAAGATCGTTTATTTCACTCACCCTCTCTCTCTGAGTACGTCGAATCTCAAACAAAACATGTTCGTCAAAATGGCTGCTTCCAACGTATCATTCTTGCACAATATACATAAATAGTTTACAATATAATAGACACTTTTGAAACATATGAAAAGTTATGCATACATTAGCATCAATACCATAAAAACGTTCAGCAGAACACTTAACATGTTGCGATTATCAGTGAAACGTTGCACAACAGTTGCATTCTTTTGAACGCACCCACTGTTACAAATAAAATAAAAATGCGATGTCTGTAATTATAACGTCTATTGTTCTTAGATCCAGCAATGTACACAATACTTTCTCAGTAAATAGTATTATAATTAATAACTTGACTGTTCACACGCTTTCATCGCCGCTAGTATTAATAAGTCACACGTTATCGCTGCAAGCACAAGTTATTAGTCATGCTTTAAGTCAAACAGATGACATGTCAATTGATGAGCAAATGCAACAAAGCCAGCTGGTTGATTCAAACTGTATGTTAAAGTTTATCAATAATTTCATACGAGATAGGATTATTAATAATAATAAAAAAGATTACACGAGGTAAATAGATTTTTAAACATAATAAAACATGTATAAAATAATATATTATTTTTAAAATTGATTCACAAATCAATCAGACAAATATTTTTCTGAGCAAAATCTGAAGAACTCCGATTATATGAAAATTCCAGTGCAAAAGATGGAACGAAAGACTTAACATTGAAGAAAGTTGCAGAATTTATTAAATTATTTGGAAATTCAGATTTACCCCCCCCCCCCTCCCTCCTCTGAGATTTTTTATTACTTTTGTCAGAATGGATTATAAATAGCTAAGTTGGTTAATGATTTGGTGCTTATTTACGATAGTTTTTCGTATAAACAGGAGAGTGCAAATAGGAAGTTAATGTTTATAAAATAATATTTTGTATTTTCCTTCTATTATAAGTTTGTTAATCTTATAATAGTTATGAAGAAACCTATTAGACTTAAAACAACTTATAATAATTCTGAAACTAACATCGAGAATTCTTCAGGAATAACTTTGGGAATAACGAGTTAATTATAGTATAATTGCGGATTCGAACGCGTTCGGGAACGCGACAATCGAGATCATACAGAACGCATCATCTCTAACTAGATATATAATTTGCATTTAAAAACCGATATTAATATATTAACACATCTATATATTGTGATAGTATTATCTTTATATTTTTCATTATTTTCAATTTGTATTGATTATAAATCCACACAATCAACAATAACAGTAACGTAGTCATAATAACAATATTATGTCGTAAATTCGGACATATATAAACATCGTTTCATCAGACATGGAGTTCGCCAAGCGCGGCCATTTTCACTCGCGACGAGGGGGCACACACCTTGATACCCCGTATGAGAACAACGCGGATCTACGGGGGTTCTGGTTAGGGGACCTTAGACGTGTATACGCTGATCGCTTTGCAAAAGATCCATAAACGCGGCGTGATGCGCGACCAATCAACGCGGCGTGGCCAGCTGCCGTGTGGGTAATGCCGACCGAGGCGGCATGAAGCCCCGGTTCATTCATCAAAGCCCTGGTTACAGCAGCAGCAGCCCCCGAAAAACTCTCCCCCTTCGACTTTCACGTGCTCCCTCGGCGCCATTTCAAAATACGTTGAAGCGCACTTTGAAAAAGGCCAAACCGAATGTTTTCTATCAATTTTTAGTGAATTTTATAATATTTCTTAATCTTAATAAATTGATATGATCAAAAAATGTACAGATTATTATTTCTGAGAAATCTTTATATTTTTACATATGTCGATGAACTACAATGTTCCTTCCTCTTTGTTTAGTTATTATTATAATTTTATTGAGTGCTATTTATTTTACGATTAAATAATATGTTTTGCAATCGCTGCCGACACAGAGGATTAATAAATCTTCAACGTAACGCTTGTAACGAATGCATCAGCAATTATCATAATTAAAAAGTGTCATCTTGTAGATCAACTATCCTGCGATGATGAATCAGGGTAAGGGTATTCGTGTATCAAAGGTGTCCTTTCCGAACACTGTCGATTCGAAATCGTTGTTAAATTCGCAACACCATGATGCCGGTGCGGCTGCGATGTATTCTTATAGTTCTCCCATGATATGACTTCGCTAGGACGCGAAATAGGCGAACGTGCAACTGCTGCTCGCTTACAGTCGCACGAACGGGCGGCACGCACGCACGCACGCACGTAAGTATGCATCCCCCACGCGGGATTTGCACGGCTTTCATTGGCTCGGTTAAGTTTGATTAATCTATTCGGTCGTACCATTGTTCGAAACGCGACGGGCAATCTCATTGGTTGAAAAGGGCGGACGATGCACCGCATCGGGGGGCTGCATTGCCATTAAGGGGGAGCAGCCATCATGTTCGCGTGAACTGGTTCTGTATGTTTTTCGCTTGTCCCATCTTATTTCCCCTCTGACGATAGTGGCACTTTGTTTGTATGGAGCAGAAACATAAAAGAAAAAGAAAGGAAAATACATTGACAAATTAATAAAAAAAGATGACTTTGATAAACAACTGACCAGAATTTTTATTATTAAACGAGATAAAAAAGCATCGCTGTGGGTACTGTATTACAGTTTTTAAATTATGTTGTAAAATGAGGTAACTTTGGTCCAAAATTGGAGATATAATAATTTTGTTCAAATCTGAATGATGACTAGACAGTACAAATGTTGAAATTAAAACAAGATTTTAAGACATTTCTAAAAAATCTTTTCTATTTTAAGACACTTTGATTTTGACATACCTACATGCGGACATTATCAAAATTTGAGCAAAAGTGACACCGATTTTGGAAACAAAATTTCGACTAGGTCAAAGTTACCCTATTTTTATTTCCAAAAAAGCGTCCTTATAAGATCCTTTTTTAAAAGTAATTAAACTGAAATAATTAAACATCGTAACGAACGATGAGCTTATGACAAAGGATTTTCGGTATATAATGATGTTATACTATAATGTATTTAATAAGTATAATCTTATTTTAACTGGCCAACATGAATTGTAAATCTATGTTTTAAGTACACAAGGAAGGATATTTTTATTATAAATCATTGTTATTGCATAAGTTCGAACGATTACGTCAAAAAACTGAAGCAATAAATTAGTCCTAGAAGTTATGATTTCAAGACGTGCGTTAGAAAACGCTTTAGACAATGACGTAAGCCAGTTATAATGGCGAAGTGAAAGGACTTTGCATCATCGAATGATTAGCTCCTACGAGGAATTTCCGTAATGCAGTTGTTTTATCTTTAAGACAGTTAAGCTTCAGAGCAATTACGACCAGGAAGCAATGCTCGGGGTGTCAGAAAACATTTTGTTTTATCACATTGTCCTCTTTACTTAACAGAGCTGCACTCGATATCCGAAGCGTGAGATAATATCACAATAATTTTTTATTAAAAAAAATTGACGGTAATTATACAAAAATTTATAACATATTGTCCAGACTGCATCTCTTGGGGAAAAATTGCATTGGCCGTTTTATGTCGCATAAAACAACTTTATATTGTGAAAAATATGTATCTCGGATATGCATCGCGGCGCATATAGGCCGAAGTCACGCAATGTACGCGCACGCACGGATTGGGTGTAAGGACACCCTCAGATCTCCATCGTGAGGGTGCGGTTTGAATCTGGGAGGTCGTCACACTTATCAGCTTTACAGTTGTCCGTACATCTGTTCTAGTTACCGTAATGGAAAATGCAACCAAGAGCAAAAATCGGCTTCATTACTATATAATAAATAATAAGATCTTAAAAAAAGGATTTAATAAAAAAGAATGTCGCCTTTTATAACAATTAGAAGATATAATATATTCGTCAACGTGCATTCTTTACGATAAGATCATTCTTTGTCGCGACATTTAATTATCATACTCTTTAAAATTATTTTTAAAACAGAATCTCGAAATACTCTCTTTGAAAACTATTTTTTTTTCCAAAAGAAACTAACAGCGACTAACATAAACATTTTATTCTTATTTTAATTAAAAAATACAAGCGCAAATTATTTTGAATATAGAAAGATTGATTATTAAAATATGAATACGCCGCGTTAGCATTGTATTTTACGATGAAAGTTCTCACGAAAATACGTGACCACGCCGTATTTTTTGTACCAGTTCTTGACCTACCACATCGCTATTGGGGTCAGGGCAATTTTGAAGCAACAGATTGGGAGAAGATATTTGGTAGGATTGGCGACGAGAGAAAGGCAAGCGATGTTCAAAGGAGCCGCTCTTGAAGCAACCCCGTACCGCGCTTACGGGGTTTGGAACATGGGCGGGGATCATTGAATAGCGAATTACACACGGAGGCAGGCAAACGATACGTGAGGTCCAGAAAAAGTATCGTGCGACATGACTCGAACTTTTAAACAACAAATTTCGATGTATTTCTTTTGTTGTTTGATGCAAAATAAATTGATTTTGATGATAGTCAAAATAACGAAAGAGGGTATATTCAGGAAGAACACGAAACTAAAACAAAATGTCAAGATGACATTATAGGAAAAATCATAATGATATCATTTGTCACACTTTGATGATTTTATAATGAATTTTTCACATGATTACAATGCTTAAGTGATCTTTTTAATTAAAAAAATCATTGTCATGTAAAAAAATTCATTATAAAATCTTGGAACTATCTTCAATAATGTATATTCAAATGACATTACAATTTTTCCTAAAATAACTACTTGATGTTATTTTGATTTCGTGTTCTATCTAGAATGAGATATTATTAATTGTATTTTTGTTATTACAAACATGATAATTTATATAATTCTAATTTAGGTTATTACTTGAAAAACATATTTCTTAAAATATATAAAAATAAAACAATTAAAATTTTTCTGTAAACACAAAATTGTAGTGACCAGAAAAATTGGTATCAAATACAATTTTCTGTGTCATTTTTGTCTTTCGAACTGTAAGTCTAAGAAACAATTATAACGTACGATTTCAATTTGCCAAATAGTCTCAATATTACCGTTAGGACGATAAATGTATAACTTATAAAGTAGCGCGAGTTCGTAATATAAATGTTCCTAAATAAGTCAGGTATACTGAAATCGTAATTCCATATTTACGACGTATATCCGTAAACATGCTTGCTCAATAAGATATGAAGGGTTAAAGATAGAAGGTGGTAAGGGTGAATCGTTGTACGGTGATACTTAGTGCTGCAAGAACTTGGAGACCAGGCAGCACAAGAGAGAAAGAAAGAGGGAAAGAACGACCACCTACTTCGTCGACACAATGGGGCACAAATGCGTGGCGACAGGACCCGTAGATATACGGCAGGCTGATTGCTCGTTGTCACTGCTTGCTCGATTGTCGGCTCTTCGGGACCCGCCAAACCCCCCGCCGGTCGTGCACTGTCTCCTGACGACGGGCCCGTGATCAACGACGGGTTCGCGGGGGCGGCTGAAAACCAGGAGACAAGCCTGACGATTCGGGACCGATCGCAAATTATGCTCGCTTCGCTTTTTAGGCTGGTCGTCTCTTTAAATACTGACCAGTCTCGCAAAGTATGCTATATAATAAAAGGAGGGTGATAATGTATTTTTTTAAGATGCAATAAGTTCCAGTTAACGAATTTGTTATCTACTGTACGCCCATATACTTTTAATCTTATTCGATATTAATACACAAAAAATGATTTTATTGAATGTACATATCTAAAAATTTAACTAGGTACACAGATTTGAAAATAATTTTGTTACACTATTAAAATAATTATGTAGGATGCTCAAGTTATTGCCAAAGTTAAAATTTTTGCAACGCTGCTCATTGTTTTTTTCTATATAATTATTTTGATGGTTCAACAAAATTATTTTCAGATTTTGTATTTAGCTAAATTTTTAGAAATTTCACTAAAATTTTTTCATGTGAAAATTAAATATGCACTTACCTTGCAAGCACAAAACGATGTTGATAATAAGATATTAACAGTAGAGAGTCAAAGAATACGACGAATTTTTCGTGTAGTTCATTTATTTATATAACGTTGCATTACACAAATCGGATATAATTGTCGTGTTAACAACACATTATGTGCGATACATATAATAACTGAACTGGCCAATTGAATAACTTGCGAAGTAGAAGGTCACAACGTCGACTGCGATATAAGAATATCTTTATCAATAATTTTTCTACAATTTAACACAATCTATGCATAAATATGTACAGCTTCGTTTATCAAATATACGCGAGTCATTTGTAAATATATACTATATATATATAGCATTTGTATTATATTATTACTATAATAAGGCAATTCTAAGGCGGTAAAGCATTCGAGGCATCGCTGTTTCACAACTGCCAAGTGCTAATCACTTTAACGAATAAATCTTCGTAATTACGACACTTCTCAGAAGTCGGTGAGCGGCTTACCTACGTACGACTTAAACGTGAGTTTAACTCTATCATAAATATGCAGTGTAATTTTGCCGTGAAAAAGCTTACATGTATACCATCTATAAAGCAGTTATAGGATATTTACAATTGCTTGTGTCTTATGCATAAGTTATCAATTACATATTTATAAATAAAACAAATCTTTTCTCCAAATTTGGAAGACTATATACAACATATTTTACATCTATTTCAATCAGAAACCATTTTAGAAACGTATAAGTTGTCGCCGAAAGAATATCTTTTGAGTTTCTAATAAAAGTAACAACATATAATAATAACGCAAATAATTATTTAATAATAAAACCTAAGACAAACGTATTCTTATAAAGAACAGTTTAACAATCATTTCAAAACGCGTGCAAATAATTTTACCAATTCAAGTCCAACCTCGAAAAATAAAACAAAATAAATAACAGTAACAATTTTTTAAGCCATCTGTTCTTGTAATTGCATACAAGTCGATGTGCGATCGTTTCTCGCGGTTAAATTCAATGAACTCTTCCGCAAACCTGAGAATCGATGCTGCCCAAGTACGGATATCCACTCTTTGCCTCGCTAGGGCTGTGTGGAGTCACGTGGGGCACCATCCCCGTCGAGACTGGTACTGCGGAGGAGGATGCACCACCTTGCACCATGCAGGCGCTCATGTTGGACCCAGTCGGGCTGACGCTTCCCCCCAGACTGCCCAGATTGAGATTGGTGGAAGTCAGATTGGAGGCAAGGTTGCTGCTGCCGTAATGGGAGGCGTTGAACAATCTGCAACAGGCGAGATCGAAGGTCTGCTTACGAGGAAATAAATGGCGACGATAAATTGTATTATATATCTAATATTATGTAATTTCTACATTCCTCTAACTGGTATTAACGTGATACTTAAAAGAACAAACATTCTCTGAATAATACAAATCACATAAATAAGAAAAAAGAGAAAATAAACGAGAAAATGTCATTAGAATTTTATTATTTGTTATTATTACCAATGTAAAAGTATTCAACTTTCAATCTTAATTTTAGAAAGGCCTGGGAAAGATTCTTTAAATTATGAATATAATATTGTGATTATGATGTAACGATTGACGAGCTTATTAAATATTGATGGAAAAAGAAATATTCTCTCACGAGTCGCGTATATCAATCGGCAGTTAGAGGGAATATATTACTCGCCAATATTCGTAATTATATCTCGGTTCGACATCTTGAATATAAATTAACTATTGTACGTGCGCATATATATGTGCGCGTATATATATACGGACACATGGGGAGTTGCGATACGATGAAATGAGTCGCACAATGGTGAAAGGTGTCCACATGCGATAATACGAAAATGAAATTCCGGCGTGTGGTTCTCTCAAATGGTTACTGCCGTTTGCAAGACGATACCGCACTCACACATGCTCTGCGAATCGGTTAGGGCGTGTCGAGAGCGGCAGCGGCCGATTTCCAAACACCGTCGCGGCCCTTTGAGTATTCCGATACACTACCATGATTAAGGATCTCAGATCATTGTCCCTTGAGTAGTAACCTTGAGTGGTAACCTTTGCGGTTGCTTTTATTACAATATCGTTATTCTTTAGGTTTAGAAAATACTTATTTTAGTATATATATGCTTCTAAGTAAACAGAAGAAACGTGGGAAGGCTAGTTAATCTTCAGTACTTTTGGAGTTTTAAAGAAACCCAGATTCATGGACTCCTGATGGTATTTTGAAATAGTAATTACCAACAAGTTGGTGATACATAAAAAAAAAACATATTAGAAAAACGATATAAAAGATAAAATTAGAAAAAATCCAAAACTACAAGAAATCAATTCTTAATTAAAATTAATTTAAAACGCATATCGATATTTTGAGACGATTATAGTGTACGATTGTAAAACGAAGTCGGCCCTTTGAGCGTTTCGTCATGACGCTTGAGCACCCTAAATCCCGTCGGTGCCAGGCCTAGTTCGCACTATAACTTTATTTCTTTCCCCCTTTTTTTATTTAGAAGGTAGCGCGACGTTTCTGGCGGAAGCCGTGCGATTTATCGACCATACTCCGCCCTATGAATCTATTTTCGTGCAGAAGAATGTCTCTCCTTTTCTGCTCACAAATCAAATTTTTTTTCAATGGTCACGTTAACGAATTCTTAAGAATTTAGTGGCGACCGAAATTTACAGCTCGCGATTCTTCGGAATTAAAATCGGCCGTCAAATAAAATATAGAACTTATATTAAATATTCTCTCGAGGCAAACCGACTATAACGACTAAAAATTTAGAAAAACGTAAATTTGTTCCTATATACATATATATAAAAATTAAAGTATCTTTAATTTTTATATATTAAGCTTCTTTTGACTCTGTCGTTAAAATTAAAATTCACGATTATTTCTGGAGATGTCTTGCTAATAGCTTTTATATGCTTTTTGAATTATTTTCAAGTATCTATCTAAACTTGTGTTTTTCTTTCTACTAAAAAAACATTATTAGAGAATAGAATTTATGATTTTTTCCGACGTCTTAGGACAGTTTTCACTTAGCCGAAAGCACATTGACATTTCCGGGTGCCGAGATTTGTTTCCTTCTTCTCGGATGGAATTTATCGTTAACATGACTCATAGTCATTTTGCGAGGTTTTGTAGTTTCTGCGCTTGTCTAAACGTGAAACGGCAAAAACGACGACAACCATCGACAGCAACAAATTCGCTCGAACTTGAGAGACCCGACTATACGGAGAGCGACCCCCCACGAGGTAGACTGACGCTCCACCGGGGGTCCATGAGTATTATCCCGGATGTTTAAGACCGGTGAAGCTTCGCTCTGTGCACCACGTGATGGCTCGGCACGGTGAGCCAGTCCGCTGTTGTACAAGGTAGGCCCAAAGGGGCCCAAGCGAGACAGTAAGCCCGGAACATCGCCGCGAGAAAGAGGCGCGCGCGGCAACGCGCGGAGATAAAGACGGCGAAGCTAGGGTGTTTCGAACAATTAATTCAGCCATTGTGGCGTAATAACAGGTTGCTCCGGTGGCCGGGTTGCTACAGTGTGTTGTTACACGCCGAGCGGACGAGCCGATTCACTTGAGCCAGGGAGATAGAGAGAGAGAGAAAGAAGAAGAAAGAGAGCGAGAGAGGAAGAGACAGAAAGCACGGAGAACGAGGAAGCGAGAGAAAGAGAGCCAATGGGGCCCTGCCGACACGTTTTCTGTGTGGTCCTCAATTATGTTGCTTCTTGGGCCTCCGTAATGAAACGCTACCGGCTAATAATCCAACCCGGGTCTTGATCCTTCGACGCAGGGTGTATGTACCTGTGCCGTGATCCAGCTTTAACCGATCGCGGCAGCGCCGCGAGGTAGCAACGATCGATCGCGGATAATCGTTGCGCGGGTGTCCACAGACGAGAGATATCGCGTTCGATTACGTGATTTTAAATTTTGGAAAACGAGTACTTAATAGAATTTTATGAGCTTATATATATATATAAAGACCGAAAATAATAAAATTTAATTTGATTTAAAATAAAAATTTTTGCGTAAATCAGTCATTAAGATGTGAGGAATAAAACTGTGATCTAATAATGACTAAATTTTTATATTAATAGAAAGAAAACATTAAAAAAAAAAACTGTTCTCTCAAGAAATCTGAATATCTACGAAGGATTATTACTTAAATCAGCAATATTTTTTCCCCGATAATACATACGATTTTCATTTCTGGTTCATACAAAATGAGCATTTTGACAAACGTGATGTATTGGTCGCTAAAACTTACCCATAATTATCCGGAGTCGCCCGTGGCCATTGCTGCTGCGCCGCGTAGTAGTTCTCCCCGTAGTTGTAATGCTGAGAATAGCCGGCGGTGGTTGCTGCGGCGGCAGCAACGCTCGCCTGCCCGTAGCTCTGATAGCTCTCTGCACCATTGCCGTAGTGTTGAGTCTGGAAGGGTAGACTCATATTGAAGGCGTTCAGTTGTTGGCTGTTCAGCTGTTTGCGAAGCCTGGCACGCCTGTTGCTGAACCAAACTTGCACTCGAGCTTCCGTTAACTTTGTTCTGCGAAAAAAGAGCACCCAAAAAATCAATAAAAATATAAATCGCAAATGTATAATTTAACATTTAATATAAATATCACAAATGTACATTTCAGTGCTATCAGAAAGTCTATAGTACATTATTGTTTTTTATAATTTTCTGCGAAGTGCATTTTTCAGTCACAAATTTAGATTTAATTTTAAGTTCTTTTTTCAAGAAGTAATAATATTTTTCATTTAACATTTTATACATTAAAGATAATTGATGTAATTGATTTAAGTAGTGATTTAATATTATATATACAAATACAATTTTTTTAATGTAATCTTTTTATAAAAAGGGAAAGATTCCTAATAAGAAACTAACTTTTGTGCAAGTTCCTCTCTGGTGTATACATCAGGATATTGCGTCCGATGAAAAGCTGCTTCCAATTGTTCCAATTGTTCGCCGGTGAAGGTAGTCCTGCTTCTGCGTTGTTTCCTCTTAAGTGCGATACCAGGTTCGCTTTCCGTGTCGGAGTCGTCACCGCTACTTCCAGCTAAACATAATCAAAGATCGAACCGATTAAATATGCAACTTTTGTTATTTTCCAACAAGGTACATAGATTACATAGATGACACAGCGTAACACACTGTATCCAACAAAGTGCTCCAACTGTGAGTGTGACACAATATTATACTGCAAACACCTAAGTAAAAGCGTGTCAAATATGTGTATTAGCAACTTTTCAAAAAAATTATTTAGACATGCTTATTTTACCGTATAATAAAATCATCAAAAGTCATGAATCTCGAGAAATTTACAATTTAATTCTAAATTAAAATTATAAGTCTATTATAGATATGCTAAATCCTCGTAAAAATAAAATTGGAAGGCAATAATATTCTGATGTTTCAATATGAAACTAAACTACGTTTCAATACTTTACACGGTGTAATACAATGTAACACATCGTGTCGTAACTAGAAAATAGCCTCTGTCGTTAAATATTGAATTTAGGGGTCTACGTGTCAATTATGTTCGGATTTGTCGCAGAATAAATAAAATAAATAAAATCAATGCTCGGCAACTTTTCTGATGTATAATTGTAAAAATTTGACACATTAACAAAAACGCGAATATTCTCCCCGGACATTGAAACATCATCGATAGTTTCCGAGAGGAGAAACGCAAGCGTGCGTTCCTTAATAGCGGCGAAAGCATCTCTTGGTCCAGCACGTGCTGCACGTCAGATACCGAAGATAGGAAGCGAGTCGTTCACGCCCACAGTTCACACGCCGGTCTCAGCAACCCACCATTAAGACCCTTCTGATTACAGCCGTGCCCAGCCGAACCTATACTAAACTAAAACACCGGAGAAATTAGGGTCCGCCGCGAAGAAATTAAGTTCTTTGACATGTCCCGTCCCACCCGAGCTAAACGAAAGCCCGTTTCGTAGAGGAATCGTTGCCTGCCTCCACGAGACACTATTTATGGAATTTCGAGTTTGATTTGTAACCCCTTCGGACCTAATTTGTTCTCCACGGTTTGTCCCTGTTACGCTGACTTCAACAACTACATCGATAACGTTATAACTTCGTCCGACTTAATAAATGAATAATTTAATATTTTACATATTTTACATCAAAAATTCCATACTAATAAAGTTGATCAATTATGTATTATTATTATTATTTATGGACATTCACACTTTCTTTCTATAGTATAAGTGCACATTATATAAACGTATGGTGGGTATTTTTGGTTAACGTACAATGTTTAATCACTTTGGATGTATATCGAGATAACCGGAGATCCTATATGTTTCTTTTTATAGCTGTAATTTACAAACTTATTCTCGGATTAAGATTGACCGACGGGAATAAACGTCTAAATCAATAGCACCTGTGCGAACATCAACCAGAATTTGAGAACACGAAGTGCATGGCGGTTCCTGCCAGATTAAAGAGTGCCGCGCGCTCGTAAATCGTCGCCAGGGTTTCAGGTGCATACCCAACGATTTTTTGGGATTCTACTGCTTTTCACGTGCTATCAGCGCCTGCCAATACTTTCTGAGACCGAATACATTAAAAAGATAGCAATCAACTATACATAATTTCTACAAATAAATTTAAAATTATACTTTTTAATAAAATGAAGATAAAAATAGCTGTTATTTCAGAAGAAAATTAAAAGCTACACGAAAAGACTAGTTTTGCTAAAATATCTAAAAATTTGACTATGGATATCGAAATAAATTTGTTGGGTCATCAAAATAATTAAGTAGGACGCTCAAACTGGTTGCTAGAACATCAAAACTTATTACAGTATTACTCGTCATGCTTAAAAGTTGTACATAATTATTTTGATGGTCTAACAAAATTATTTTCAGATCTATTGATCAATGTCTAACTAAATTTTTAGATACGTTAGCAAAACCTTTCTTTCCGTGTATATACGTATTATATAAATAATTTTTACACGAGATTGCGGCGTTTATAACGGGACTGTTTACTCTTAAAAGGCTTCTGTATCTTTTGAACTGATTGCGAGAGCAGTGCTGTAAAAGCGAAACGTCGCGATTTGCTGGGAAGCGTCGAAGTAAACATCGGCGAGAAAGATTGCGATGCTAAACAATTACTATCGGAGAAATGACCGGCGAGGCGATCGCCGTCCAGCGGGCGCGGTGAACGGCGGAGGTCTCAATCACGAAGTCTGCCCCGCAGTAAGAGCATCTAAATCAATAGAGGGTGCCGTTGCGTTCCGCGAACAAAACGGCGGGTACAGGGTGTGTTGTTGGCGGTTTGTAAGATTAGAGGCAGGCGGCCGGGTACGAAGCCGAGGAAGACCACACGCCGCGGTTGATGCCGCGTAGGTATATATATGCGCGCGGGTCCCTCCGTCCTCTTTGCACCATGGTGGAACCCACGCCATCTCCTCGTCTTGTTTCTCAGGTTCGACTGCTCTCGCTCCTCTTAGTCGTTCCATCCGATTTCTTCTTTCTCCGACTCTGCTCCACCTGACTTCCTCCTTTTCTGCACGAGCTATACGGCCCGTCTCTCTTTCTCTCTCTCTCTCTCTCTCTCTCTCACTCTTGTCGCTCCGCGCGATCGTTCCTCCCGATTTCTTTGACGGAGAGACAGACCGCGGGGTTATTTATCGCGCGTGTTCTTAGCTACCGGAACCGCCGGGTGATCTTGCATTCTGGGACTGACATGCCGGCGAGGGGAGAAAGGTGCTTGGAAGATGAATGGACGCGGGACGAAATGATTGAAGTGTGTATTTGTGAGACCTTTTAAGTTCCCTCGCGTTGATTGCATCGTGCATCCGATCTACTAGATTGTTTGCTATTTCTCATTTTGTCGCCATTTAACGACTTTGTATTTAACCATTCATTTAACTTCCAGTGTTTTCTTCTCGAGAGAAGTAATTAATATATATGGTATGATAGGTGAATATATTTATAGAAAATTAAATTGTATGCGTGTGTATGTGTGCGCGCTTGTATCAAACGCTAAGTATGTGAGTATTGTAAAGAGAGAAATATCAAGAGAAGATATCCTTATCCGTGTTCTGTTACTTGACTATGATGATGTGTTATTATCGCATTAGTGCATCAATCGCTCAAGTTATCTCGCTCTTTCCCCTCGTTCCCCAATCCACGCTATTCGCGTCATAAGCCGATCCAATACATCGTCGACTTCAGTGCTAAACCATCACGCTGCGATTGAATAAAAAGAACGAAGGTTCTACGTTCGAGGTGCGCATTCAAAAAGTCTTCGTCCCTGCTTCTTCTTCCTCTTCTTCGTCTCCGTATCCTTTCCTTTCGCGGCGGTGCATTAGCGGCGGGAACAGCGCCTGACTTTCTTCTTGTTCCTCCCCTTTGTTCGAATCATAATACATAATTTACCCGGCCTGCAAACGCGGCGAACCCAATAAAGGTCTATGCTTCTTCCTTCGGGACTTTTATCGAAGTATTCATAATTGAATCGCTACCTTCGGGGCAATTTTATCTCGACATCGCGACTTATTAACGATTCTTCGTATAAAATATATTGGCGATAAATAATCGGTCGCTTTATTTAGAATATATAGAATGTCTTCACGAGAGAGATGAAAAGCACACGGAACGGTTTATATCTGAATGAAGTACCTTTCTCACAGCTAGATATAGATTTACAAATAATTCTGCTGAATCAAAATAATTATGTGAATCATTCAAACCAGTTATTACTAGAATATCAAAATATTTTATAGCATTGTTTATCATGAATGTCTTGCATAATTATTTGATGTTTCAACAAAATTATTTTTGTATCTGTAATACATTTAAAGTATCTAAAAATTTAGCTAAAATGTAGAGAGAGAAAGAGAGAGATCTGAAAATAATTTTATTGGAACTTCAAAACAATATTATGTAAAACGTTCAAACTGATTGTTAGAATGTTAAAACTTTTTGCAGCATTGATGATCTGTATCCAGCTAAATTTTTATAGGTACATCAGCAAACCATTTTTTCCGTGTATTTATTATTCCAATATTAGTCAACTACTTTGGTTCACATGACTCTCAATAAATCGCATAATATTTATTGGCAATGAAAATATTTCCAACGAATAATATGAATAACATCAAGAAGATGAAAGTCGCTTTCACAACAGCGCAAAAAGGTTGTTCAATGCGACAGGAAGCAACAGGTCGAGCACCATCCGTGCGAGTCGTTGCGCGAAGTTGCAATCTCGGGCATACGTCTAATCAAAACTAAATCTTCCCGACAAGGTAATAAACTCGACACATCTACGCGCCACGGGACGCCTAATATTTCTTCGCACCCCTTACCGCCAGTAATAAATAAAAAAGAAAGGAATTCCCCTTTACGTTTCGCCGACCGGACCTATATTCCTACCAATCCCCAGCGTGGCCACGAAACTGCTGGATACTTCAATAAGTAGAACTCGTACGTATCTCGAGGCTCATGTAACACGTTCAACGCAAATGTGAAATAAACGAAATACAAATGATAACGTCGTGAAAAGTATCTACGTAATAATTACATCCTTTAGTGGGATCGGTAATTGAATCTCTTATTACTTCTATATATGAGCTTGTAGTTATAAACACGTTAAAAACCTTTGACTTTAAAGACTTTACGGAAAAGGATAACGACTTCCTTTCGTATTACGCACATGGGAAAAGTGTCGAGTAACATTTCGGATCCAGGCACTTGAATACATGGGTTGCAAACGGTTGATCGTCGCGGCCGCCTTGCCTCAATTAACTTAGCACACGACTACGCTATAATTACGCTTATTGCTCGATTAACCCCGGGCGCTTCATTTGCGTCCGCCTGGTGGTTTATGCGGTGTTAAAACGACGATACGTATTGCGGACTTTGAGAATATATTTTTCGACGGTGATCCGCACATCGTGTAGGAAATCTTGATAGTCTCGATAGATCGGATCGCGATAATCATAAATGTTACTCATAATAATACTCACCAAGAATACCATCGATAGAGTGATTTCTGCGTAGGTCATCACCGGGACGTGTCTGGTTGGCTGGTCCACGTAAAAGTCTGGTGATACTAGATACGGAAGGTGCCGAGGCTTTGTCGCAGACTCCGTCCTGCTGGCAGAACCGCGTTGGACTAGTTAGTATAATTTGTCTTTCAACTAACATTTCTCAATTTAAATGACGATGTACATTTTTAATAATTTGTTATATAGAATATAATATCACATGGAGACACATTTCAAAAACGTTATAAACAAAAAGAAGCGTATACTTTAGGTATTCCTATATTTCTAGATTACTTTTGATGCACTCTATCATTGGGCGCATTCAGCGGACTCAACAGTTGAGTGAGCGCTCGCTATTATTGGTGTATTCTTCCAGATCTAAAATTCTGATTGGATGATCTAAAAGAATACACCAATAACAACGAGTGCTCACTCAACTGTTGAGTCCGCTGAACGCGCCCATTTACTTTAGATTTTACGTGGCTCCGTTTATTTATATGTATAAAAAAAGAAAAACGTTATATAACATTCATCTTTCAGTGCCACTCAATTGTACACGAATTTTCTTTTACTTTATATCTCTAATAGAAGTGTATTTAGTTTTACCTCTATATCTAGTGTATTACCGTATTCTTATTTAACAGTTATAACATTATTGCATAAATAGATAAGAATTTGATAGAGTTTTATTCACTAGTTGAAGCAGTCTCTATAATAAAAATATGTGCAATTTGCGTGTGTATGAACATGTATAGATATCTGCTCAGTTGTTGTCTAGTATTGTATTAATAGAATACTATTAGTTAAAATATTGCGTAGTTCATTTATTATTTTGTTTTTATTCAATAAACATGTTCAGATTTTACATATTTTTTGCGCGCAGTAACTGCAGACAAAACGTTACATCTTGATTGAAATTCTAAATAATTTTTTTTCTCAATTACTAAACAGAGTTATACAATATGTATATAACTGTCCAGTAATTATTAAGAAAATGCATGAAATTTTAGAGATAAAATTTTTTCATTAAAGATACATTTGTTTGTTGCTGTTATATTTGTTAATGTCTGACACTTGAGTTAAAAAAAATTGTTATGTTCATTTTTATGCAATATTTTGCATAATTATGTTTTGCATATGTTATCCTCGATACAAAACGTATAGTGTGGCACTGAAAGATTAAGATATATTTCTTTTTTGACGGTTTAAAAAAAAAAGATAAGCGTAATGATATGGATAATATCAACGGACCTTTATTAATTTTTCGCGTATCTCCCAGCTAAAAATTCCAGGATTCTGTCGCCTAAGATCTTCAATTCTCGCTTCGACTTCCGGTGTGGCGACTCGTGGTTTGCTGCCACCAATCACGCCGGGTCTTATCGATCCCGTTTCTTGATACCGATTCAGAATCTTCGAGACGCAGCCGTGTGACACCCTGAGCTGTCTCGATATGACGCATGGCCTGACGCCGGCAGCTGCCATCTCAACGATCTTCAAACGGATATGGTTCGGTAATGGACGGCCGTTGATGAATACACCACCTAGCTGGTTCACGCGACCCTGTCCTGCAAATGTAATAACACAGAACCGTTTACCATAATGGCACGTCATGTTGTCTGGTACATCTATTTCCACGGTACGAGAACGACGGGTCATACATGATTATTTAATAATAACGGAATGGGCAAAAGACCGTCACGCAAATTTCGGTGTCGGAGACATCAAAGACGGATGACGACATAGATCGAAATTACTATTTTAAAAGACGTAATTTTCCGGCGCGAGAGGTACGGAAAACGCAATACAGTTTCTACGGACCGTTTCTACGAAGCAATTATCGGCATGTACCAATGACAATATTCAAAACTATGTGTATGCAACTAAATACATTGTACCACGTGAGACGAGAAGAAAACACTACCGTGCGTTGGATGATAACGAAGCTGAGGAAAAATAGTGTGTTTTCTCGGCGCCGTGGCACAATGCAGCACGGCGCGGTTCGCGCAAGTGGCGTGACCATTTTTCTAAATGAGAATAAACGGATCCGCGCACACAAAAGTGACGGAGGAGAAGAAGAACAGCGGTTCAACTCGCGCAAAAGAGGGCCGCTTAGCAGACAAAGCGCGGCGACACGCGAGGTGCCGCTCAAACACCGCTAATTACCGGTAATTAGCCTACCTCTCCCTCCCCCTCCCTCTTCCACGACATCCCCTTAATTAACTTAATTATAATCACGAAGTTAAACAAACGGCGTTACACGCGATGAGCAAAATGGTCCTGGTTGGCAAAGGGGGGTAAAGAAGCGGAATGAGATGCGCGCGGATGTGCGGTGGCTCTTACGACGATGCGCCGCGAACGTGAACCTCTCACGTGCTTCAGAAAACCACGAAAGAGGACCGCGTCACGAGTTACGGCCCTGGTTTTGCACGGAGTAGTAAAAGCCATGGACAGAGAGACGCGGCTTCAAAAGCCTGGCGAGCGCTCTTAAAAGCGCTCTCTCTTTCGCGCGCGGGGACAATAGGGGAAGTCCTCGACGGACAACCGGAGGCACGGCCGTATCCTGCGTGTTTCTACCTATTTACATATAGGAAGCTTTGCATAAAAGAAGAGGAGGTGCACTTATGCGCGGATATGCTGCTCCGAATCGGAGCTGTGATGTTCTCCACATCGGAGATGCTGATAAATCAAAATGTGCTTATTGCTTGTATTTTTTAATTAAACATCTATTTTTTTCATTAATTAATGTTACACCGTTAATTTATATATTTCTGTGCTACTCGATCATTTTTCTTTAAATTCCAAATAACTCATCTCTCTTCTGGAAGTAATATTTGAACTGTAGGTATCTATAGACTCCGCCTCTCTTTTACTTCTCTTTAGAACGTTCGATGACTTAAAATTATCCAAGAGCAACGAGGAAGAGTTATCGCGGCAGGTTTTAATGGCGAAATTAGTGGAGCTTACGGTGCGCGGATTGCGAGTCTTCGACAATCCAAACATTTTCACGATCGTATCGGGGACCGGCGCGCGCTAGCGCAGCGCCAGTTCGTGATATATTCTCAGCTGGCTACCTGCTGCGAGAAGCGCGGGGCCTAAGGAGTCCGCTAATTACCACGGCGTAATTCAAAAGACGACCCCCTTCCCGGGCGCGTCGAGCTCTCCGGCACAAAAGTAGTCCCGTTTCGTCGTTCATCACAGGCCCGGAGATTTACATCCCCCTCCGCTCCCCTCCGCCGCCCCGCAGCCTCCTGCTGCCCCTGCCCTCTCTGAGACCCTCTCGCGCTCAGTAAGGACATATCCGCGAGTGCGTGCAACGCACACACTCCCACACACGCCGGCTGAGTCGGTGTGTATAGGCCGGGTTACGGTCCCGCCGGACACCTCTCCGGTATATGACGTCAGTCAGGCCGCGGGGCCCGACGGGATTACAGGCAAGATCAAAAGGCGCCGACCGCCGCCGCCGACGACGATGACGACGACGACGACGAGCTTTCGGTGCGTGATATTCGTGAATTTCTGAAAAAAATGCATAAGTTGACTAGAGATCGAAGTCGACCGATAGCGAATGTTAAGTAAATATTTAGTAATTATCCGAAACACCGTTAGATACTTTGAATTGAGTAACATTTTGATTTTTTTAACTTTTATCTGCATTAAAATGTAAATCGATCCATTTCTGTAATTATTTTCAAAGTGAATTTTTATATTAAAATGTGCACTTAGGGGAAATAATAAATAAAATTTGAGTCAAATTGAATGCATTTTCTTGAATTGAATTCTTTAAATTTTAATCAAATTAACGACAAATTGTATAGAAACGGTAGCGACTTAGAGAAACAATTGAACATAAATTACATATAATTTGACATTATAATTTTAATAAGTGAAAGCTAAAGAGAACGTGAGGAAATCGTCGCAATTAATAGAAATCGGAGATGAGTCTCAGTAGGTCACAGTAATTTCTCAAAAAAAAAAAAATAAATCGAAGCATTTTCTTTCATCTCGGTAATAATTGGCACTGATTCCAATGAAAGGAAAACACGAGAGAGATAATTGAGGATTATCCAGACAGATCTAATAGCAATTTTCCCATCGAGATTCCTGTCTGCGATTACGAAAACTAAGGCTAAGAAAATCCGTACGGTGGCACGAGGCAAATGCCAAGAATGCCAGACTACTATTCGTCGCACGTGCAAGACTACACATTATTACTATACGCATGCATATGCACCGCGCCGCGATCATTGCATTCTCGCGCGAGGCTCGCTTTTACGAACTCCAGCGTTCGTAACTCGAGTCACGGAATCGAAAGTTGAATGTTACCGCCCGTGCGAGCAGGCCCTTTACTCGCGTTTTTGTTCCCTATTTGCCGATGAATATTGTCCGACGCATTCTTGCGGAACGCGCCGCCGCTACGTGCGTTCGCGGATTTTCCCACTGTATCTCGCGCAATTAGTCCCGGTATCGATTGTGAAAGCCCGCGTAGCCTATTCTCTTTCGATCGGAAATCGAAGTAATTATGTCCGTGGAATCTACGAGCCTTTGTCTCGATTCTGAATTATGGCAAAAACGCGTTCAATGATGAAAATTGAAAGTGAGCAAGAAGATGGACGTTTGAATAATAAAAAGTGATTTTTCGCTTCTTTTTTTAAATGCCGTGGCATTAAGTTTGGCTGTAACAAAACGATTGTCTCGGGAGGACAATTTAATCCAAGCAGCTGGTGAATGATTTATGTCCTCGCGTAATTTATTATGGTATAATCGCGATGGAATCATTTTCGCGAGACTCGTATGGTACGTGTATGATAGACCACCCTGTGCACGATCAAGTGTCGAGGGAGACCGTATGGTAAAACGGTCGAAAGAAATAATTTCCAGCATGAATTATTGATAACGGGCGATTGATTGTTCAGCGATCAAGACTTAATGTCCATGATCCGCGTGCGGACGTGACGAGATAGCGGGGAGGACCCGTGTCTGATTTGAATTCGCCCGACGAAGCGTCGCGCATCGTTAATTTTTACCTGCGAGGCAGCGACGGCCTCGTCGGGGGCCGAGGTTGTTCTTAGACACGGAGGTGCTTAGAGAATTCCGAAATAATTGCGACATACGTCGCCGGCCGTTCATTATCCGCGTGTCGTGAGACGTCAATTAAACCTTTTTCTCCCTCGGATCGATCTCGATAAATTATTACGTGCGAAGAGCCGACGTACACTGTACTTTGCGGCCGCGACACTACCGCGGTTCACGAGCCGCGAGCTGTACAATTACGCTCTCTACGAGACTTTTCTTTATGATAATCCCTCGTGCCCCTTGTCGCGGCCCCCTTATCGCTCTTAAGTAGTAATAACAACGTGTTATCTGGGTATTAATTGAATCTCATTAAGGGATCGCATCGAGGTATGCGATCGCTCCAATTTTCGCGTGATGAAGTATATGGAACGTCTCACGGCCCGATGCAGGAATTACAGGATGCGGTCGCTAAATTTGTTATTCGAGGCTTTTAACTGTAGCTGATCATCATCCAATTACGACAACAGAGCCTCTCGGAGTCGTTTCAATCGCCCGTCGTTTCATCTGGCGTTCCTGTGATCATCGACGAGTGAATCGATATAATCTTTGTGGAACAATTGAGAGAGAAATATTCCTTATATGTATTACTCTCTATACATTATATTTTGTATTAAAATATATATTTAATTCTTTATATAAATAAAATGAACAGAAGTATGAAAATATATATCGTTTCATATTTCTTTCAAATCGAAAGAACACATTCTTTAAATAAACACTATACTAGTAAATACTTCTAAAGCATAACTGAAGCACAAAAAGGGGGTACACACGAAAAGAATAGTTTTGCTCAAGTAAAAAAATGCAGCTAGACAAATCTAATAATTAATTTAAAAATCTAATAAAAATCTAATAATAATATTGGTCTATTAAAATAATTGATTTTGCATAAGAAACTAAAGCGCTATTAGATAAAACGCTATTAGAGTTTTCCAGCAACCAGATTGGACGTTAGTTCAATATATTATAATTGTTTTAATAGTCCATCAACATTATCTTCAAATATGTATTATATCTAACTGTAAATGTTTATATATGTTAACCAAATTTTTCTTTCCATATCTATTAATTAATTAATTAAAATATTTATTATATAATATTAATTCTTAAGTATATATTAGATATAAAACCTTTTTTTATAAAAGACACATCGTTTACGCGACTTAACGATAATTGCCGAGCGGCGTGAGTACGAAACAATTCTGTGAGAGCAAAGGGTCAATTTCGCAGGCATCGAGCGGAGCGACGAAAGTTCCGTTGCGTCGATTACGCAATCTACCGCGATACGAATGCGGCGATCGGTCCCCTGGATGGAGGATGAGAGCGGAAGGTGCACGCGCGTACCTGAGTGGGAGTAACCGCATGTACCGAAGGGATGCATGTACTTAGTGCGTGTGGTGTGAGTTCCGAGTCGCGCGAGGACTTCAATCAACGTGCCGTCGCCCGGGGCCTATCCGATATCAGACATTAGGTACCCACGGGTACGGGGTACGGGTACCACCCCGGGACTCTTTCAACGATCCGACGCCCACTACACGTGAACCTGTATATCGAACTTTATTCGAAAGTTGCGTCCCCCTTCTCTCTCTCTCTCTCTCTCTCTCTTTCTGTATACTCCTCGAAACCATGGATAAACAATCGAGATTTAAAGGCGCACGTGAGTGAAAGCGATCCGAATCGTTCACCATCCTTTTCTGCGTTATGTAGAAGAAAAGAGAAGCTAATTATTCAGTTCTAGAAAAGTTCTAGAAAAGATCTAAGAAAGATCATAACACTGATTTGACAATAAGAATTATATTACAATGTATTATATAGTGTGTGTGTTGATATAGAAAAATGATACAAGTATAGAAGTCTTGATATTTTTGAGATAATGAAAGAAAGTTGACCTGAAAGTTTTAAGTTCGACTTCTTTTACTTGGGTCACATTTCTAACAACACAGCAGTATAATTGAAATAAAAGGCGAGTTATGTCATTTTCCTATCGTTTCTTTACAAAGTTAAAGCATTAATCTGTTCGATTAAATATGTAATAAATCACAAAGGATGAAAACAGCATATTCTTTTGGCCCCTTAGGTTGTACTGCCCCTCGAAATTTACACGTCAGCGTCGCGCACTGTTCCATAACTCATAAATTACACAATGCAGAATAACGTACGAGCTTCTGTGCAATTACTTATGCACAATCTCTCTCTCTCTCTCTCCCCTCCCTCCCTCTCTTTCTGCCTCTATGTCCAGGCTTTTAAATCATCATAGTCAGAATGCCACATTATGAAACATCATCGTACATACAAATTCTTTCCGAATTACGTAACGACATTAAATACTATAAGTTTTCGTGGGTGATAAGCTCTCGGAATGAATTAATCAGCCGGGCCGATTGCAAACAAGTCAAATATAGTAACGGTGTTATAAAGATAGCAGAGTCGTTCATTGGGAGTCGCACACATACGTATACTGATGGACAATGAATAATTCAGTCAAAGCGCATCGTAAAACCATTAACATCGGCTGTAAAATATCTGCGGGTGCGTTGCGGAAACGCCGGCGGGCGTCGAGCATTGTCGTGAAACTCGTGTTGACGTTAATTACGATATTCTCAATGAGGTAAAATTTCTAAAGAAGAATAGCGAAAAACATTATTTTTCCTTTACAAAGCAAAAAAAAAAGTTAAATATAGACGAAGTAGGAAGTATTAATCACGAATATATAAGTTATCAAACTCAATCCAATATAGACAAACATTACTTATGCTTTTTAACGAACTTATGTATTTTGAAAATAGATGTATCTAATTATACTATAACAAATAATGGTTTTTATTTCTCGTACCCCGCCCCCCCCCCCAAAGATAAAATCTTCACACAAAGTTATATAATATATTTTCGCGTAATCTCTTCATAAAAAAGTGAGATCACAGAAATGCGAAAAACGTTTTGACAATTTAATTAATTTTGAAAAATTGCTGTAATTAATTAAAAATGATATTATTTATTTTATTTTTGCATATTACTGCTACATAAATGAACAGTTATGTGATGTTCACGGACCGGCGCATTATGAGAATCCCACCTTTATCACATTATCAGTAAATTATTCGGAATTTTATTTCTCGCACGAAATAGGAAGTGTATTTTTTACAAAATAATCTCCTAAAGATAATTTAAGTATCCTTTATACCATCTTATCGCGTTGGAATATCGTGGACTACGTAAAAACTCAAATTAATAATTCAGAAGCTAAAATATCCATATACAGAGGAAACTCATTACGAAGTCACTGTTCACGTTTTGCACACACACACACACAGTGTCGGATATTTTTTTAATTAAAATTCTTACCTTGAAAAGGATAACCAGTAAAGTAGGGTGCCATATTGATAGTGCTGACTGCCATCTAGCTGTTCCTTTCTCAGAAAGAATCTCTTCCGTTTCTTCTTCTTCGTTTTTTTCTTTGTTTCTCTCAGTCACCAGCAGCACCAACCATACCAAGGATCCTCACTTCCGCCGCGATTTCGAGTTCAACTCACAATCCGATTCACAAATCAAAGTCTCACTTTCTCGCATCCATCTAGCGATGACGAGCAGCGTCCAGCGGCGACAACAGTAACACTCGATTTTGCCTTCACCACGAGGGGCCGAAATAAAAAGGGGACACGCTACCCTTTTTCTTTTTTTTTTTAATTTTTGCTTTGACGCAAAGCAGGACGAACCTGTTGGCTCCGAAGTCTCGGCTCAAACTGCCGGTTTCTGCGGTCGAGATCGTCGAGGGTACGCAAAAGAAACGAAAGGCAGGCCAGAAAGGAGGAAAGCCTCCGACGGAAGGCTCCGCCTTCGTCGTGGGGCCCCTTTGAGGAGCGACCAGCCGACGGTCCCAGCCGCGCTCTTTCATGGCTTTTATCGGCGCCGCTGCATTGGTCACCTGCCAGGTGATCTTACCGTGTTGGAGGTGGTCGCACGTCCAACTCCGCCTTGGCGAACAGACCTTCCTCCACCACACCACCCACGAACGAGGATGATGCGCGTTCGTCGCATTCGCGCTCGGCTTACTCTCCCAGTGACCGATAATATCGATATCGAGCGATCACTAGCTTCTCATGGCTGATCAACATCAATTTCTTTCGCGAATTCAACACGATTCGTCTAATTCGAAAAAAAGATTTATTATTTTAAACTGGCGCGATTGACATTTTCGCGGCTCGCGAAGAAGTTTATTGTTATCAATTTTAATTTTATGGTAGTTTTTAAACTAATTTATAAATATAAAGAATGTATAACTCTAATTGACTTTTATCTTTTGTTTTATGTCATAAGCACAAATAATTTATGCAATGTTGATTTTTTTTATCTAATGTTTATTTAGTATTTATCCACAATTTAAGATAGAAATGTAATCACTTAATTTTTTACTTATGCGGGAAAATTGTCAATTTGCATTATTCATATTACATTTATATTATTTCTTTAACATACATGGACGGATTTGCTCTGAAGTATGTATTCATTTAATTTAGCTAGGTATATGTATAGATCTAAAAATAATTTTCTTGAACCGTCGAAATAATTATGTATAACATTCTAAATGGTAGTATATTCGAGTGCAATGAAATTACTTTCAAATGTATATATAGCTAAATTTTTAAATACTCCAGCAAAATTGTTCTTTCCGCGTGCGATATTAGTAAGAATTTGTGCGAACGTTTTATCGATCACTAATCCGACAGTTAACACACACATAGGTATAAAATATTTATTTATATTTCGTTAATCTGATTTCCTATTTTCTGACGATTTTATTCTAATGAAAAAAACAATAATTAATAAATTACATTTAATGGTATGTTAGCGTCGATCAATTGTCCAATACTTTCCGATGCTAGGCAATTGCAGATTTTAGAGCAACGCACCACGACGATACGACGTACGAGTCCACCATCGATTTCGTAATGACTCGGACGCGGAACCCTCGGTATAAATTTACGATATCTAATCTCTCTTTGATTCACACGAAGTGCCGGGCGGCCGTCGACACTCTCGTCGTGAAATCCGCCCGACCGCCTCCGTGCCATCACGCATCGCGTGATCCCGCCAATGAGATCGTGCGAGGTTCAGAGAGGGCCGCTGTACACGATCCCGCGGTCGCGATTTGGTGCGCATCGTTAATTAAAATTAATTACGTTTGTCGAGTAATCGTGCGTTTAATTGAATCGCGAGATTCCGCCGCTGAAAGCTTCCGCCCGAGACGAAGGCGGAAAATGGAACGGCGGAATCGACATTTTACACGGGCGCACTTCTCTTTCCGCGTCCTTGATTTTTCTCATGTTGGCACGCCGCGTTTAATTGCGATTGCAACGATATCGTTACATCTCCGTGTAATTAATGCCGATCGTAATTAATGTCATAAAAAGAAAAAGGAATAATCGTCGTAACTCTCCGTTCGTGAGAATCGTCGTCGAAGACGGACAACAGGGAAAGCATCAGGCGACGGGAAAGAGAGGTCTCAGCAAGTCGGCTTTTAAGAAAAAAAAAAAAGAGGAACACACATTGCAAAGGGTTCTAGAACGCATGCGGAGCACGCAGAGCATCGCAGTTTCTTTCTTCCTTCCTGGGACATTAGACATTTCGGACGGACTCCCCGCCGCGGCGAAGCTACCTCGGCTGATTTGCGTGTAATCACTTCGGACATCGACCGAAAAGCCGCGAGGACTCGCTCGAAAGAGCATTGCAATCTGGCACAATGGATCTTAGGACCGCATTAATACACGCGTCAAGTCCTGACGCGTATCGGCTGTGACAATAATTTTGTTTGTTCGCACAGAAGTTTGTAACTCGTCGAGACATTAGTAAACACCGCAATGACAAAACATCGTAATGTGTAAAAGATGGTTTCTGAACAGTATCGAATTTTATTGTGAAAAGTAAGAGAATTTTCAACGGTTTATGGCTTTTAAATTCGGAACACATCATTAACCTTTGAGCAGGCGAGTGGGATGTTCAGAACCTCTCAAACAAATTTTATTTTTATACAGTTATAATAGTATGTCTAAAATGAAATTTACATTATATTTATGAGATGAAGAAAATGTAAAATTGATGAAATTTAAGACTCAGGTCATTGTTTTTACTTTCCTTTTCCAAAACAGTTCTTAAAATAACAATGTTGTAGCCACATGTTTATACTTAAAGAAAACATAAATGATCCTGACCAAGAAATAATAGGATTTTACTGAAAAGGCAATAGAATTTCAATTGGTTTACGGTTCTTAAAATTCGGAGGGTTTTGTTGCAACAGTATAAGTCGGTATTTTGTAAAAACGAAGTAAATAAAATTTTAGAGTTAAAGATAGGAAAAATACCAATATTACATGTTTAGCTACATCGTGCGTTAACCCTTTAATATAGTAGAATTTTTCCGGTTTGATTTTAATGTGTGAATTCGGGATGCTTAATTTTAGGACATTTCTTATAAATTGAATGACTTGCTGCAACACTGGATTAATCTAAATTTTGTAAAAACGGAGTAAATGCACTCTAAAGCTGAAGTGATAACAAAATACCAATATCACAAAATATGGGTTAATCTATTGTTGCAGCAGACCCTTCAATTTATAAGAAGTGCCGTTCTAAAATTAAACATCTCAAAATTAAACTTATTTACGTTCGAAATTGAACCACTGTATTTTACAGTGTCAACATGCGATAACGACAAGAGATATATCTCACATTGTGAGAGGCGATTTAATGTATCCGAGTCGAGAAGACGCGCATTAACCGCCACGTCGATCAACGTCGAGGATTTCCCGCGAGGATCACGAGAGAGCTAATTAATTGCGAGGCCGGACGTGCGATCCGCATTAATCAGCATCGAGAGCACGAGAGAGATCGGTTGAGCAGCGAGGATGAGGGGGCCCCTTTTACGTAAAATTTATGCGCGCCCTCGCAGCGCTTCGCGGAGAGTCACCCCGATCGGACACGCTGTTGCGCCTCGCCGCTCGTCATTAGAGGGATAATGCATATCTTAATGATTACGAAACGAAACACTGACACCGGAGTGGATACGTGTAAGTACGCCGTTGAATGGTGTCCGGACACGGCGGGTGCCTGTCCACCGTTTGCCAACCGAGTGTCGTCCCACGCTCCCGCAATCAGCTCCCCATAAACTACAATCACGACACGTGCTATCGCGCTGCCCGGCGCATCGCGGCGCACACCCTGCGGAAATAGACGATAACCACGTTGTGGATTTCAACACTCTGGGACAGATCAGTGAGGAGTAAACTTTTTAGATATTTTGCGCAGGCAACCACAAGCCTTCTCGAAGTTAGGGATGAAGGACAGCCTAATTACAAAGAACGGTCATTTGTTGTATGTCAATACCATTGTGATCTAAGACCTTTCTCTTTTCGCAGTCTTAAGGGACTGCATTCCTTCATTTTCCAAGTGCCAAAAGAAAATCTTCGCCTTGAACAAAGTTTCGAATGTGAATATTTGTGATCAAGAACTATCCAGTGCAAGAAAACTGATAATTAAAGAAACTACATAATAATTACATTTTATTGATAGACGGAAAGAATGATTTTGCTGAGACAGAAATTTTAATAATTAGATATAGATTTAAAAATAATTTTATTCAATCTCATCAAAATAATCATGTTTAAACTGGTTATTAAAATGTCTTTTGCAACACTGCTTATCATAATTAAATATCCAACATAATTATTTTGTTAGTTCAATAAAATTATTGTCAGATCTTTATCTATATCTAAATTTCAACAAAATCTTTCCTTCCATAATAGATATTATACATTGGAATGTATCGTATATTGGATTATGTCATTAATGCTTGTTTGTACGCCTAAATGTTACACACCCATATGCAAAAAATATTCCCTTTAACACTTTAAATAGCTCATTGTCTTGTCCGACAATACAGAATCTGTTCCGATTACAGATTTAACCTTCATGCTTGAAATTCGCTTCGCACCTGTCACGCGGGATACAGTTCGCCTGTTGTCTCCAAACACGTTAATCTCGGGAAAATATGAGCGTGCCCGCGAATATTATCGCACACGAAGTTAATTATCGCGGCGAGGGAAGCAAAAAAAAAAGAATAAAAAAGAAGAGATAAAAATGGCAGATGGTCACACGGCGAATACGCGCGTGGAGGAGGCTGTAACGGCGTTATGTGCCATTAAAGACAGCAAACATCGTAGCTTTTATGCACTGTGGAAAATCACGAGATTGTTCGGGGGACATTAGCACCAAAGTCCGTGGATTCTAATAATCGTCGCTCCCACGACGACGGACTAGAGCCGGATTGGAGTATCTCGTCCATCGTTACTCTCAAATCCGCGAAGAGATATTTCTAACTCACTTAATGTAGTTGCGCAAATGAACAGCCTCAAATTGAAATTAAAGTCTAATCTACAATATGTCCTTTGCCTCTCTCTTCTGTTTCTTACTTTTTTACCACTTTTCATCTGTTGTCTTTCTGACTCTTATTGTGTTCCTTCGTTTTTCACCATCCGAAATGAAAGTTAACGAACTTAAGAAGGAACAAGAAACGCATGACTCGAAAATAAAAGTCACTGTAAGCCAAATGTCAAGAGAGAGTGATAAAAGCGTAAATAAGGTTTCTAGGAGTCAAAAATTCAAACAGTAAAATAAACGTTTATGTTTCTTCAATTTTTATTTTCGCCAGGGAAGAAACACAATAATTGACAAAACGTTCGCAAAGAGATAAAAAGCAAAGAACAGGAAGCAAAGAGCACATCATAGACTAGGCTTAGAAATGTTGTCTATAATAATCTCGTTCGAGAAGATTATGTGACCGAGGATAAATCGCAGCCATCGTCGACCTATTGAAACAGCTATGAAACGACTGCAACCGCGCGGTTGCGAATATATCTGTCCAATAATCATATCTCAATCGACGATCGTTCTGCCACGAATGGCTTTTACACCTAAGTTTTCGAGCGATTTTTGATTTTCTGCGAATAGCCTACACAACTCGAATGATCAATCGGTCTGCCGGGATCGATCGTCGCGATCGGTCAACCACAATTCGGGACTCGCTGCAATCGGATTTGTGAGATGTCCCCCGATGTGAGACAATCTCGTTCGATCTCCAGAAATTCTGTTCCCTCGGGCACGCGTCTCTACATACGAACAGGTTGATCAATGGCGACGAGATGTCAAAAGTGTCACTATGTAAAAATCGTTCCTTAGGGACAATCGCGTGACTAACTCTTATCTTCCATTTCGACCAAAGGAAGTCCCCGTGAAGTTTCTCGAGGAGTCGTTTTTATACTAAGAAGATCCTTACTCTGGACACAATAAATCTCTTTCTTAAACGCGTGTAAGGAAATAAGTCGGAATAATATAACTCAAAATATCTAGATTGTGAATATCAATGCGCACGATTTATTAGCCATTATACTTATAAGGCAGATGAATAAAATTGAAAGTTACACTTTATTAAATTGTGTTATAAATTCGTTCTATTTTTTTTTAACAAACTTTAAACTTAAAATATTAATTAGAAATATTTTTAATCGATCACATAATATTATATTGTATTATTAATTGACAACCTTTCACTATTTTTCTTTCATAGGGTCGATATCATTAGTCAACTAAAACGTGGAATATCTTTCATTTCAAGATCCATTTTTAAAATTAAATTTGGCAAGTTATTTACATACGTTTAGATATGGTATCCTCTCATACGTTGTATATATCTTTTTTTTTTCAATCTGCGTCGGATTCTTTATTATGACTGACGTCTTTATTATGACTGACTGAAAAGACTGTTATTCCCTTCCATTTTTAAACTACTGTTGTGCATTGAAATTATCTTTCAGAATACATTATGATGTCATACATTTCAGAGTAATTAGTGATTAGCAAAGAACTTGAACACTGTCTACCAGGAAAATTGAACAAATTTTTGGTTCCACTTAATAAAACTTATTCTTTGCTACAATTATCGATTTAGCTACTTAACAGAAGTTTTCTCACACTTACAAAATTTTTCTTTTCTCCTTATTATTTAAAAAAGATTCATTGTCTGTTCTAAATACCCTTATTGTTGCTGTTATAATCCTGAATCTTTCTCACAAGATGTTGTCAAAGCTGTCATGACCATTTGACTCCGCGCAATACAAATTCATAAAAGTAGGTCATCAAGGACGATTCTTTGGAAAAAATATTCTCCAAGGTCAGCAACCCTCATAATTATTTGCTTATTCAACTGTTGTGTACTTCAAGGTGCGACCCGGTGTCACCATCTCTTTTATCTAGGATAGCCTACTGGCTATCCTAGATAAAAGAGATGGTGACACCGGGTCGCACCTTGAAGTATGTAACTGTTATTCATGCAATAATCTATTTTAACTGCATTTTTAATGTAATAATGACAATGGTTTATCCTAAGTAAATATCGAGACATTCCGATGATTAATTGATAGCGAATTAATAAAGACGTGCATGCAAATATTAGACACACAAAGGCGAACAGCATGTCGAACATTTAATTTAAATGATGAATGCAGACATTCAACTTTTCTTAAAAACTACCTTGAAATTTGGCCTTGAAGTGCAGCCTTGACTTTCCTACGGTACTTCCAAAGAATTATTTTTTTAATTAACGTCAAGGAAAAGCACGTTTTGCTAAAATAACTAAAAATTTAGTTAGATATATGGATCTTTGACAATAATTTTGTTAGAGACTACCAAAATAATTACGAGAGATTCATATAAGATTCAAGCTGGTCGTTAGAATGTAAACACTTTTTATAATATTGTTTATAATGAGTGTCCTACTTAATTATTTTGATAGTCTAAAATTTATTCTCAATGATACTATTAATTATTTTTTTGTGTTAAATTTTTACATATCTCAGCAAAATAGTTTTTTCCATATATCTGTATTTTATATCAGATTATTATATATGAAAAAAATTGATAATGTGTACTATTATATATATAGGTGGCACATAATTTTTAAATATCTGAATTTAAATTCGAGTTACAAAGATGAGTTATAAGCGGAACTGCAAAAAGTACGATAGTAAATAAATCATTAAAATTAGAGTGTAACGATTGCAGAAATTAACACAGGTATTCGACAATCAAAAATTCGGTTTTATTTCTGGTATCAGAAGATAATTCAAAGCTTTCTAATTACCGAGTAATTAACCTTACGCAAGAGCCGTGGCGAGTGTCACGTATTATTAACGTAACGTAAGATTCTGCTGTTAATTATAAGAGAACTTTCTCAACGGATTACACTCGTAAATCATTTTCTATGATATCTGTGTACGAGTAGATATTTAGAGCATCATCTAAAACAACGTTTGAAGGTAATGACTTGGTTGTTGATGAGAAGTTGATAAATTTCCTGATGTACACGTGGATAAGCGCCAACACGTATGCGCGTTACCGGTTTCAGCAATGCGCATTTTTTCCTATATGCGATGTAAAGATCGCAATGCATCGATCTTTAAGTCATAGATCATCGGCGAGTGATAGGTAGGTCGCATGAAGAACATTGTTGCAAAACTTATAGGGCGTGGGATACTCAACCGTGTTGATCTTACCGAATGAAATGACGAGTTTTAAATCAATGATTGCAAATAATAGTTGCAACATAATTATATGTATAATAACATCCTAGCCATTTTCAGGAGCTCATTATTTTTTTTTTAAACAATGACGAGATTTTTATGGATGCTTAAAAAAACCAACATTAAATTTTTTCCTTTTTGTTAAAATTTTTATTGTTAAAAAAATCATTAAATGTGTTTCAAAAGACAACGTCTCTGTATGAAAAGAACGGTTTTGCTGAAATATTAAAAAATTTAAACTAGATGTGAAAATAATTTTGTTAGACCATAAAAATAATTATGTAAAAAGCTTAAGTATAATGAGCAGTTTTTACATTAAGTATAATGCTATAAACAATTTCGATATTCAATTAGCTTGAGTGCATCTTATATTAATTATTTTAATGATTCAATCAAATTATTTTCAGATCTAGTTGAATTTTTTGTACTAAATAATCTTTCCTACATACGAGACGGATGTGATTCTGTAGACTCGGTGTAAAATTAATAAACGGAATTATGGAACTATAATTCGCACTATAACTGTTCCTCGTAATTTATCTCTATTTCGGAGGATTCAAAGAAGAAATTGGAATGGATGGAAGTGAAATCTCTTATTTTCAACAGTACGGTCAATCACCGAGAGACAGAACACGGATGATTTGTCGGTAGGAACTTAATAATCCGCAGTTCCATGCATGCCCACGAGGCGAATAGGCGTATATCTATATCCGCGCGAAGCTACGTCACCATCGGCTCTAGGGAAGGCGATAGGACCGAAGCAGGATGCAAACCATTAAACAACAGCTCGCGGGGTGATAGATGGGTCGCATGCCGATCGTTCTTGTTGGCAAGGCCCATTAAAGCGCGTGGGTCCGACTCGAGCTCGCATTTACACCTGAGCTTCGACCACCACCATCACCACCACCGCCGTCGCCGTCAGCACACGAGGTCCGACTCAGCGACCGAGAACGCCGACCAGACCAAGAAGGGCACGGTGGAGGGTGCCAGGGGAACGGGAAAGCGAGAGAACTCGGGGCCCCGGGATGTGGCCCGCAGTTAATTGCTAGCATTTAATGAGCGCTCTTTGACGCGCCGCGCGAACCGCCACGGTAAGAGTTGTAATGGCCGCAGCAGCGCTTTCCTGACGACTTCGCATATCGTGCGTGCACCGGCTCTGACCAGCAAGCAAAAATTGCCACTCGCGAGAGTATTATCGGCCACCAACAGTATTTCACGTATATTCTCGCCCCGACGAAAACCGATTCGAGCGATTGAGATATTAGCGCAACTAAACTGCAAAGACAATCTTAGCGAGATCGTTATATATTTCTTTCCAGTTTAGAAAGGAAATTCTTTAATAACTTGGATCGAGCGTAATTTCTTAACAATTTTTTTTGTTTTTTTTTGTCGTGAAACAAATTATTACGAGCAAACACGTTCGGAATTGTTGTTCAATTGTTAAAGTTAATTTTACTTTCTTCGGAAATAAAATAAGATTCAACTTGAACTACTTTTTTAATTTTTATATGTTAAACCTGACTTATGCAATTATTATAAATACATAATAAAAAATATATCAATTGGCAAAGAAATAAAAATTTATGTTCTTAATGTTAACTAAAAAAAACTAGAAAGCATACAGGAAAATAAAAAATAAAACATTCTAAAATTTTAAAGCAGGAAGAAAGTAGGGAAAAGAAATCAAAGAATAAAAGTTTTTTCTAAAGAAACTAGGAAAGAAAAATAATAGCAAAAGACGGAATGTCACTTCCTATATTTTCTTTTAAACGTCATTTGTAACATCTCCTTGGCAGGAAGCTACTTACTTCAACTGTGGTTCATCACAATAGTGTCGGCAAAGCTTTATAATCGTACCTTCATTTTTTATGTGAGAACTGTTAAACTGACAAAAACGTCGCCATTTTGATTTAGTGACCACAATAGTGGCCAATGAAAAGCGTTTGTTGGCAAACTGTGTATTCTTACTAAAAAGGAAAGATGACAGTCATCAAATTCTTTATTTGCCGCAGCTACTCTGCTCTCTTCTACCTGCGTGCGGTTTATTCATAGTTTTGTCCTAAAAAAAGCAGAATGTATATACAAAAGTCAAATACATTCAAACTGTTTAATTTTTAAATGATATATACGATTGCACATTCATAAGTATTCGAATTTTGTAAAATTAATAAATACATAGCTATATTTAATAAATTATAGTAACTTATTTTTTCCCCTTTATATTAAAAAATATAAATAAATTATATAATTTAA
>NW_017275965.1:4512445-4513823 GCF_001594065.2 Cyphomyrmex costatus | reverse complement strand
ATATATATATATATATATTTTATATAAAGAGATTATATCAAATTTATAAAATTATGTATTTTTCCATTGCAAAAATATAAGTTTTATAAAATATTTCAGCTATTACAAGAAGTAAATAACACACATTTTGAACAGTTTATATGATATTAACAACAGTCGATGTAATAACATTAGTTGATATAAAGTTAAACATATATAAAAAACACGATTTAAATATTAAAAAAGTAAAATTATTCTAAAAAACATTTTTCTCTTCAATATAAAAAATTGATTTTGTAACGTATAATTTGTATAGCTGTAAAAAAAACTTAAAGTATAAAAATTAACTGATGATGAAAAAGATTTCTTGGATCAAAGAAAGGCTGGAGCAGTAATCCTTTCTACCATTCGCTGCGTAGAAGAAATCATACACTCATGCGTTATCTTCATTACCTTCCGAGCAAAAAATAATTATGCGTATAATATAATAAAATTATTAACCAAGAATATTATATAAAAAATATTATAAAATAATTTATACTTATATACAAAATGGAAAAAAGTAAAAATATAAATATTTACAAAAGTTTTTATATCTTCTTAGAGTAAGTTACTAGATATTGTCATAGATGGCGACATGTATATCTTGGTACATCTTTATTGGAGAAACTCAAATGGCCAATCCTAATTGATCACTAACAATAAGAAATACATGAAAATATAATAATTTAAAAATATTTGTCAAAAAATATTTGTTAAAAAAATAAAAAATTTTATACAACACACAACACAAATTTAAAATAATATTATTGTCTCAATTTTATCAGCTTAATACTTCGTTGAAGATTATTCTTTCGTTATTATTTAAAAATGTATTATTTTTCTCTTTTTTTAAATAAATAATCTATTTAAAAATTTTTTTAGATGAGCCTTACAGTCCTTTGTTTAAATACGATTTCGAAATTAATGCATTTAAAGAAATATAAATTATTTGTAAATAGATATTTATTTAAAATATTAGTATTTTTTAAGGAAGCAGGTATTAATAAAATTGAGTTTTATTAAAAATCTTTCAAGTCACAATACCAAATATTGGATTTCTTATCGCTATCACAGTTTAATCACGCACGAAGTATATTTGTTAACAGCAACGTGTACGACAACATAAATAAATGTACGACAATATGGTTCTTTAAAATAATCATATACAAATAAACTATAGCTATAAAATTAATTATAATGCTCTTTTTATGTAATAAACTAATAAAGATATACATGCTTAAATAAAAAACTCTTGGCATAACAAAATATGTAATAATGATTTATAATCAAAGTAAGGTGTATTCGTATGTTTAAGTTTGTGAAATAATAAAATACCTGAAAGAGAGAGAGAGAGAGA
>NW_017275965.1:4417524-4512304 GCF_001594065.2 Cyphomyrmex costatus | reverse complement strand
GAGAGAGAGAGAGAGAGAGAGAGAGTGCTAATATTAGTTATCTTAAAATACTTGAACAATAAAAAAATTCGCTCTTTAACATATCACAAGTCTAATTGTAAGTAAAAATCTTAATTATCTAAAAATAAACTATTACCTATCGATTTAAAGCCAAGTACCAAAGTAACACAGATTAGCGTAATATTACGTAAAATTATTATATTGACGATTTCTTCATCAATGTCTATTGGTTTAGGTAAGGTATTGCAATCAACATTTAATATAAAGACGATATTGAACAAACTTTGTAAACTACATTAAAATTATATAGATCTTGTTTTTCACTTTCATTACTACAAGTAACACGTTTTCATAAAAATTATCAGAAATAATAGATACTTAAAAATAAAAAATTATTATATATATATATATATTTAAAGGAATTATTATTATGAAAAATCTTTTAAACTTAGTCTTGAATAAAAAGTCTACTATTTTCTGTTGTAGTATGCGACATATGCGTGTTTCCTTCTAATAACTTTTTACATTCTTCATTATCTTTATGTAATTCAACTGTAATTTTTTAAGAAATATTTTATACAATATAATATTATTTACGATATAATTGGGATTTACTGTCGTTAATTTGTAATTAACTTTTCAAATTATATAAACCTGTAAGTAACTGAAATAAATTTCGTACCCCATGTCTTTTATTCTCGATCAGAGAACCCACATTTAATGCCTCATCATTTTTATTGAGATAAAAATCGGCTTTTCCTAATATAACAAGGCAATTATAGATAAATAAATGTCACATTCTCAGACAATCTATATAAGGAATGCATACGATCGATCTTTTATTATAAAGTGTTTTCGCACTACCATGGTCTCCACATCGGGTCGCGATCATCCACGCGCTCTACGTCGATTTCTTCATCGTCATCGGCATTAATGTTATGCGGGTCATTCGTTTTATTCCTCGTCGTCGTCGGCGGTCGACGGTCCCTCAGACTCTTCAGTTTGGCACTGTAATTTACTGTTAATTTCTCATCGCCATTAACGAGCGATACTGAGGTCCGACATCGAGGCGTGGAGGAGGCGGTCGTCGATGCGCCCGCGTCGTGAATCCCGGCAACAATTTTATCGGTGTGAGGCGTGGATCTTATCGGCGACGTGTTCGAGGAGAGGATCGCCGAGTCAATTTCGCCGGAGGTGCCGACGGGACAAGGTACCACGATGTTGGCGATGCGATCCAGATTGGCCAGGGTAGGCGATAACAGGTTGGCTTTCGGCTGAGGAGAACACATTTTTTGTCGTCATTATGGCGGTCATTAACACTTCGCGATCATAAATCTTTGCGACTCGCACTATTCCCGCGACTCGATCGCGGTAATACCCTTTTCGCCATTTTTGGGCACAACTTCGTGAGATGTAATGGCCAGACGTGACTGCATTTACTTATTCTTCATAAATTTTTCATAAGAAATTAATATTCTATACAATACTGTACAAAATATTAATTTCTTATTAAAAATCTTATAAAAAACGCGGATACAATATATTGTACGGAATATTAATTTCTTATAAAATTGTATATAATTTATGTATGCAAACTTTCAGCAGAATATTACTAAAATTTATAGAACTATACATTACAAGATAAAACATAAGAATACCAAAGACTATGACACACAAAAGCTTAAGCAGTAAGCAGTAACAAATTAAATTCAACATTCCTTATTGTTTACGTCTTACTGCTTAAATATTGTTGCGTGTCATGGCTCTATCAGGAAACATATCCTGCTATACGTAATTAACTATAAAATTGTTCATATAAATATGCGACACACAAAATGACACTTAAATTTTCCCAGTTTATGAATATTACTGTCTGCATAATTTTCACACTTTAATCATTAGTTACCAGCGCGTTGCAATAAAGTATATGTATTAAATATAATTAAGGTAAATTGTACGTTGTTACTCCCTCGCATAAGTCTATTGTACGACCACGCGAATTCGATGTACACGCGGCGGCGACTTGTCATACGAGGCACGTATACTTCATATCTCTTAAACAACAGTAATTAGCGAGGTTGCGGTAACCGAGTCATACCATAAACGACGCGATGTAATATTTCACCGAAAAGTGAAATGCCCCAATTAAAAGTCATTTTTTTGCGAACAGTACATGCAGCGACGCGCCGGATTTAACTACAAATTTAATGTATTATGAATTTACGAGACACGATCAGCGAGAAATACGTATATGTAATCGATATTCTTTGCTTAATCACAGATCACCTCGTTTATCCTTGTCGCTTTCCCTCGTGCCGTGCCATCCATTAATTACTCACAGATCGAAAACAATAATTACCGGCGAATTTGTTTGCCGGCCCGTTTGGAGACCAGCTGCGAGGTGTCTTGCCAGCCTCTCCGCGGCTTCACCTGGAAGCGACGAGAGAAATCTGTAAGCTTCCGCTGCGCAATGCCCGAAGCCGGATTGCCAGCGGCTTTCCGACGAAATTTCGTCGCCGTTGGCAATTGCTACTGATAATCCGGAAGGTCGCGAGGCCTGCAGCTTCTGCAGATGACGTACCGTCAGCTCGAGGATATCCGCCTTCTCCAGCTTACTGATGTTCTCGCCTTCGGTCTACAAATCATTCCAATTTTTTACATATTTCATTTTTCCTGTCGATTTGAAATAAAACAAAAACTTGAGCAAGTATCTCTCATTTTCTATAACAACACAAACATGATTGTTTTGGGGTTAAAAAGAACGGAAACGTAAAATAAAACATAAACAATACATTTTTATTTCTCCAAAATCAGTTACTATATCAAAATTAAATTGCAAAATATCACAAACTTTAACATTACAAATTTTAATGATTGAAAATATGATTCAAACTGATTTTCTGTTTTTTAAATTTAATTTTTCTACTTTTATCTTACATGCTATTTAACAATTTGTATAATTTTATTGCGCATCGACATCCGCTTGATTCCTATATTTTCAATTAATTTGGTTTTTGTTATTTGTTTTTTAGTTGCAGTGTCGTTGTCGCAAATGAGCGATATAATATTGGTAAGAAAATAATTATCGCCACTATGCGCAAAAGAATATAATGAATATTAATTCTAATAATTTAACATCAGTTTTGTTTCCAATCATGTTTGAAATTACAACCAAGTGTGTAATGATCATTATATCAGCCGCAATGCTCGTCTATCGTAAGTATGTACAATTTCGCGCTTCTGCCGAGTTAAGGCCTTCCGTTTCTGTCAGACTAGTCTCTCATCGGCCATCTGCACTAAGTAAGTAAGTACCGCGAGAAAACGAACGATTCCGCAAAAAGGAACTCGAGTTCTTCGCATTAGAAGAGAGAGAGAGATTGCCATTAAGATGGTATCGTTACCGGCACGTAACGCCTGCGGGGCGGTGTACTTTACGTCACTCGATTGCTTATTACAAAAAGAAATGGAGACGAGCGATTCTAAAGGATCATGGCCACGGCGCCTAAGCGTGGAAGCTTTACGCTCGCCAGTTCACGACGTTTTGCGAGAAGAAGAATAGCATCCGGTCGCGGCGGGCATTAAGCCGTACGAAACGTGCCGATCGGACCGGGTAATGTGCCGTTGGAAAATTAGCATGGTGAAATCGGCGGTGCCTTTCACGCTGATTCAGCGAATTATCGCGCGAACGTAAGTTTCACGCGGGCGAATGTTTCGCGCGGTAAGACGGTATCGACAAATTGCCATCAGTGGCGAGGCGCATTGTAGCGAGTACCACTTAAGATGTAATGTACAGGAAACGTGTAATAGCATTTCTTTAATGCCCCATTGGTTTGCCCGTTGTTCTCGAACTCAGGGAAATCTTAGACCTCGACTCCCTTATTTTCGTCGAATACGCCGAAAAAAGAGCTCTCCAATATTGAGTGAAATAACTTCAGTCAAAATGTTCAATTAACATAACAAAAATAATTTCAATTTTCTATAAATATTTAATAAATGCCATTAAACGTAATAATGTAATCTATTTATGTTTAATAATGTGATTATTAAAGAAAGTTATTTTTGGTTGTATTAACCAAATATTTGATTAAAATTATTTCATTAAAAAACACACTTTAGTAACTATTACCTAAGCTTGATTATTATTATCAGACTTTTTTCAGTAATATATGTATAATTTTAACGTTGTACGATTATTTAAAACTGAATTTTAATACAGTACTTTGCATTTTTTGATAAAAGTAGTACTATCTATGAAGCATAAATCACATAAGCAGAAATCACGCGTCTTTCTGTAATTATCATGCAGCATAGAATTATATTTTCTGTAACACAAGTGCTATCTGAGAATTTAAGAGCAGAGCCTGCTTTATCTCGCATTAAATCCTAAATTAGTTCGTCCAATTATTCTAACGCTTTAGTTGTTTGTCCGCATCGCATTATCGGACTGAGAATTGTGCGGTTGTGCGTAACACTGAACATGAACATGCAATGTAAATACCGAACGGAGCGTAACGCTGGGACGCAATTATCATTACAGATTAGACGGCGATAATTGAAGATATTTAAATATCACGTATACGTAAAGCGCGCGTAAAAGCAATCCGCTTGACTACACACTGAATATCATTTTGTTGACACCCGTTCGCCGGGTGCAGGTTCCCACGCTCTGAGAATATTTAAAAGCAAAATCGCCTGCACGCGTAGTTGCGGCAGGAGAATGCGTTTCCTGCTAAGCGCGATCCGTAAAATTGCAGCAGGGACGGTGACGTGCGAGGGGAGAGCACTCGGTATCATAAATAGAGTCGGTGGGAGTCGAGCAAGAAACACGCGTTTCCTCCGAGGAGGAAGAAAAAAAGAGAGCATAGCACGTGCTCGCTGAACCAGGCTATACGCGGTATCGGCTCCAAGATTCTTGCGTTCGGAAATGTCGCCACCTTTTCTCGCCGTTAAACAATTTATCTCGATCGTGCGAAGGAAGGAAAAAAAAAAAGGATCGCGCGCGGAGTGAAAGTTAATTGCCACTCACAAAAAAGTTGCAAACGCGTGAAGTCGCGTACCATTATTACAGTCAACCACGTCTCTCGCGTAACTCATAACACTCTTTCGCAAAACACCTGTTCAAAGTAATAATATTGATTCTAGACGTACAAAGAAAGACGTTACTAAATATGGTGAGTATTTGTAAGTGTCTTTCTCTTCCCACAAAAAAAGAACGATTTTGTTGAAATACAATGTATAAAAATATATCTGACGATAACTTTGTTGAATCATCAAAATAATTGTATAGGAAATTTAAGCATATAGCAAGCGATGCTGCAAGTTTTGATATTCTAACGCAACCAGCTTGCGTGTGAGGATTCTACATAATTATTTTGATAGTCCAATTATTTGTTTCCAATTTTTTTGTGAATTTATATAATTTCCGGTTTAAGCTGTGCGCCGATTATTTATCTTCAAATAATCAAATTTATTTTCAGATATGTATTTATAGCTAAATTTTAGATACTTTCATAAAAGTAGGTTATAGAGAATAGAATATACAATTGTATTTTGTTGCTATCGTTCTCTTTCTCTCTCACTTTAATGTTAACACCCAGCTGCCGTTTCAAACTATAATATTATATGTTTTATATCGAGAATGAAAAGATCAGCACACCTACCTCCAGTGCGTCCACCATAAGATCCTTGAGCTCGTCGAGGCAACGATTTATTCGCGCTCGTCTCTTCCTTTCCAAAAGCGGCTTTGTTATCTGGTTATTGAACATACGTTATATTTTATTAATCAATATCTCAGCAGCTGCTTCAAGCATTCCCGTATCGACCAGGCCCGGTGAAATCTTTCGCGCCTCGATTTTGCATCTCTCAGCGCGCGTGGTCGATCGTTCATCACAAAGTAAATTGCTAATTTATGACGTGGTCGGGACGCGCGAAGATGGGAATCGTGGCGCCGAAGCGACAGAACGTAAGTAATAATCGAGTTGCACCGCCGCTTTATTATCGTTGCATCTCCGGCATTAATTCAAGAATGAAATCTTCGATTTGTAACCTGGACGAGTCGCGCGCAAGAATCACGGTCTCTTGTTGTTTCATCGCGGCAACGAGGCAGCTCGAAAGCAATGATTTACCTTCAATTAGCAACCGGTAATTCGTTCTGCGCGCCATTCCTCATCGATTACAATTTTTTCGATGATTAAACCGCGAGAGGAAGTACGAATTTATGCTTTACGACATCAGGTGCTAAGTCGTCGAGAAAAAATAATCAATTGCTGATGTCGGACCACAAATGTACGCCTGATGAAACACTTTGTCAAGTACTCGCCTACTCAATTATTGATTTATCGAATGATGAGTGAAAATTGAAATCATCGTATACAAGTAGAATTATACATCAATGGCTACGTTCAGCAGAACGTTTATTTTGCCATCTATTGAACGTTTCTTTCATCTCGTTAGATTACATTTTTAGAAGAATAGTCCGATTTCAGCGAAGAAAATTTCTAACAGTTGCGAAATAAACGTTTTACTGAACGTAACCAATGTATCCTTCGTATATATTTCTCGCGCTTAGCTCATATTATCGACGTTACACGCCATTATTAAATATTACATACAGATACTGTATCAAAGTTACGCACAGCACGAAGCTAATTAACCGTCGATAAGGAATCGTACGCCTCTATTATAAAAATAGATCTCTACGTGCTGTTGGCAATTGATGAATGTGACTCATATGTGAACTTCGATTTGGTTTGAAAAGTAAACAGCTACGCGAACTTGCACAATCTCTCTTGCGTACGATCGTACGTAATTAAACATTAAATATATCAAATAACACTTAATTGCCCGCCACTATACATTTCTAACTCGCATTAAAGTTGCACAAATAGAAAATCTGTGCTTATCGTTTATGCTTAACTATATTGATCGCAATACCTTCTTGTATTGGTACGTTCTCGAGACCGGATGAGGATAATCGTACGACATCATTGCAGGTGGGAAAGACATAAATCCAAAAAGGGAACTAGAAACTGTAAAAGAGAGAAGCAATCGATACAGCGTAATCGATATATAACATAAACAGATTCTACGATAAAGTATCGCAGTAACAAGAACAGGACTAATTAATGCCTGAGCAGTTGTAAGTACATGATTATTTATAATATTATAAATAATAATATGTCATGCAAGACAGGAACATTGAAAAATGCAAATGCAGAGATTCTTTCATTTATTTAGTTTACTAAATATCACTATCTTAATCTAAGTTCAAAATCCTTTTGTTTTTTTTATTTACAACTAATTTACTGTCTACGGTTGAATATGTGAGAATAAATAACAGTGAATATATTACCAGCAATTAAATACAATCGTCAGTGAAGCTAAACATAGCCAGTCAAACCGGATGGTAAAATATATAATGAAAATCAAATGCAGTTTCGCTAGCAGCTAACAAATTTATTCAATAAATAAACACGTAAGCGTCATTGGCAAGTGCCAGACGATCAGACGAGAGCCGGCACATTGGAAATTTAATTCACACTTTGACAGAGCCGTATAAAATATTTATCTCTAAAACTTATACTCGTCTATATACAAAAATACTAATCACAAATTGAGAAATATCAAATATGCAAAAATTAACTTTCTCACAAAAATATGAATGATTATTTTTGTATGTTTTAGAAGGAAAAATTTAATTTTATACGAAAAATAGCAATCTCTAGTAATAAAATGTGTATAAATAACGTATAAAAAATAATAAAATTTTAAGCAGAAAAATGTATGTATATACCTTTATTAAAACTGGCAATTCCAACAGCGGACGGCAATTATGAAAATCGTCATTTGAAGAGAATTACTAGAGACACTGCCGTATAAAATGTTGAAGAGCCTATCACTTTGTTTATCCTATCAAATCAACGAAATCGTACGAGATGCATGCGACGGTATCGTCTTCAAGACTTTTGTCAAACAGTCCGATCATATCACGAGCCGATTTGCCTTACGGCGTCTCACCGCGACATTTTACATCTCCCGTGTCGAAATGTAAATGGACAAAATATCGGATAACGCGTGTATATCGACGATACGTCGAGCGGATTGACAGATCGGGACGGGCTGACATTAGACACACAAGCGGGTGCACTTGGTGAAGTCTCTACACCAACTGACTCGATGCTCTCCGCAGCCATTCCGGCACAGGCTACCCTCACCCAGCTACGAACCCTCCGGAGAAGTTACTTTGGATAGGAAGGTCGCTCCAAATGCTTCGTTGTGTTGTACTAACACGAGCGCACGCGCGTAATCGTGCGTACCGATGGACCGACAAAAGTACGAGGGACTGCGCACGAAAGAATATAGTTTAAAGTCAATGCATTTCAACGATACTGCCGAATCAATTACATCGAATTTTTTCATGAAAATCGCACGAAATCTCTTCGTTTTCTGCGATCTTTCACGTGATAGACTTTTAAAAAGTATGTAATTTAAGTTAATTGCAATAAATATCAAAATTTATCGTTGTCAATTTTTCACAATATCGATTGATTTTTATTGCTCTTTATTATTAGAGAGATTTTGATTTGAAGTAAAATTTAATAGATTAGAAGCTGATAGTTTTATATAATAAATAAGAAATAAAGAGACTGATCAGATCTCCAGCAGTAATTTATATTGCATTAAATATGCATTAATTATATGTATAGTATGTACATATTGACATATACATATATAATATATACACACATATATATTCTTTTTAAATAAATTATAATCACATTGAATTAAACACGTAATAAATATTTATATAATTATTAATATTTATATAATTCAATAACTAATAAATTACAATACACGATTTAAAATTATCTAAAGAAACATATTTTTATTACAATTCTGAATATAAAATAAATTTTACCTTTATAAAATGTAGATATGTTTTGTAAATACATATTTTAATGATATATAATTTAATGATGTACAATTAACAATGTATTATTGAAATTTCTTTTTATATAAAATAATATTTAACAGAAAATTTGTACATAAGATTTCAAATATGCCGATAGAAAAAACATGAAGAGCAGCATATTGTTATAGTAAGTTGTAAACATCATTGCTAGATATTGTTTATAGAGAGACAAAAATCAAAGGTTAAATAACGAGAATGTTTTAAATTGATTGTATGATAACGTCTATATGTAGTACTTCACAAAAAGGAGTTTAAATAAAAGAAAACTGATATTAGCGAATGTGTTTGAAAATTCATGATGTTGGTGAACGTCTTGGTTCCATTATTTTTGGGTAAGCTAACAAGATACCATAGATGTTTAAATTCAACTAATGTATATTTATTACTGAGTTTTATTTGTCAGTTTTTACATAATTTCCTAATCATAATCATAACTCTCTTAACAATCTTAACTATTATGCTTCTACTTCTATTATCATATAGTAATGTTTTAAATACTTATAATTAAAAGATATATATAATAAATATAAGAAATATATATATATAATAAATGTAAAAGTGAATAAAAAGAACCAAGTCCACATATTCTCTTACATTCTTTTTTTGAACGTAAAAATATTTGAATTGTAAGACAATGTCTACTTATGATATTTTATATGTATATATTTTTTGGAAAAAACTAAAATCTTACTAGTTAACCTAAGTTAAGATAGAAGTTTTAGAAGACGAGTTACAAAGATTAATTTCTATAACAAAAAATGACGATATTTTAATACAGTATTTGATTAAATTTCTTGTTTATTTATTTAGCGATCGATGCAAATGTTTCCAATACATTGGATTTTTTTCATTTGGAATACTCATATAATGTGAGCAAACTCATAATAAAATACAAAGAACCTATGGAAGTTATGGAATTAACTTCTACAATAATATGTTGGCCCCTTTCACTGAGATCTATTCGTTGTTTCATACATGATATCACGTACGAAACGACTGTGAAATATATATTTTCGGGCATTACAAACGTCAAGAAAAACTTATTGATAGTCAAAACGTGGTTCTACATATGGTTCAATATAAATGATAATTTCTTAACAACATACATACGAACAGAAGATGAGGAGATTAAAAGTTTTATTAATCATTTTTGTCAACAATTTAACTTAGGTATTAATTTAGAGGATCATAAATTACATATGGGTGTCCGATCGGAGTTTACCGTAAAAGAAAAGACACCAATAGGCGTTTGCCAAACTATGTATGATATAAATGTATCGTATATTGAGAAAAATGTAAGTAAGGAAACAAATTCCATTTTTCAAATTAGACTGTTATCGATGTTGAATTATTCTGACCAACAAGATTTACATGTACATATTGCGAAGTATAGAACGAGATGCGATACCTTGAATAAGACGATAAAAATGGTGTGTATAGATTTCATTACGTTTTATATTTTTCTGTGTCGTTTTTTTTATTAGATATAAAAGGTTGATTGTTGCGTATTAGTTTTAATGATTTTATAAAATTAGAGATCTATTTTATATCTTTTATATTGTATATATAATCATTGTAATTGTATAGCGTTACAGTCGTTAAGAATTATAGAAAACCCTTAATTTCTTGATTGCTTGAACAGTTTCATTAATTCCTTAATTGAAATTTATATACATTTATGTATGTGTGTGCATGTGCGTACGTGTGTGCGCGTGTCCGATTATTGTATTCAAGAATCTTATATCTATAAAAAAGCACAATGACCAAATTATATGATATTTATCATGTCTCGATAATTTATTAACTTTTGTACTAGAAACCAGCATGTTACTATATTTACTTAACAATTTTGATTTCTGTATTCAAATCTAATTTTTTCTATGATAAATCTTACAGGCAAACTATTTACATGAAATGAAAGTGCAGTTTAATAAATTTAGCGTACTTACCAAGATGGATGTGCATTTATCACCTGAACAGAACTATTTAAGCCCTTCAGAAAGCTCTCTCCTGTTTTCGGAAACAACGCGGTTAAATTTAATTGACATTAACAATGGAAACAAATTATATAACGACACTTATGATTTCAATTAACAGTTTAATTTAACAGTTGTGAAAAAAATATACAGTCTACATGTGTAATGTCTACATACATATAAATTCTTTGTTTAACTACTTATTTTGTTTTTTTAACTACTTATGTCAGTAAACTTTTTTGTGTTTATAGAAGATATAATATTATATTAAATAAAACAATTGATAAAATTATGATCTTTTTTGATTACTCAATTTTTTATCCAGTCGACAAAACAATTTCTCTTCTTTTATATTCCTCTTATAGCATTGTGTCTAAAAATGCATCACGTTTATTTACTGAAGATGATACAAGTTGTTCAAGTCCTGAATTTAAAATAAATAAAGAATTAATTAATAAATAATTCAACATGTAGATATTATTTCTTCACAATTATTAATTGTCAATATAGATTTTATTTTTGATTTTGTTTGTTCGTCAACTGATATATCGCGAATGAAGATGGGATTAGTAGTTACTATTTAAGTTACGTCATATATACGATAATTAATGCTCTGCGTGGCAAATGGGATTGGATTACTAATTTTACATATGCGTTCGTTGGCGCACGCTCGTGTCGAATTTGTTTGCAAAATATAGCGATCGTGCCGAGCTCGCAATGCGCCCGTAGTAACACGAGCCATTGCGTTCAGTGAAAGCAAGCAACGTTCAATCAGAATGCCATTACCACATATCTGTCGATAATGAGGCGGAAACTGCTGTGGCACGTTTGGCGCTTCTGTAGAACGCGATCGTGTTACATTCGTCAATGTTGTTCTCCTTCATGTAGATACTAAGAGCTTGCGACTGCAAACTGGATTGGTTTTAGACCAAACTTGATATCCTTTTCTGAGCTCAGTGCTAAAGGGGGAAGGCGCAACGAACGAGTTGTGATTAGGGAAATAGCACAAGAAAACCGAGATCGCATAGCTCTGCGTCTTATAATCATATGCATAATTTAACGAATTCCTGTGTAATTGGATTTTAAATATTTTCTAAACGTGAGATCGGAGCAATTTTATAAAACCTCAACTTCGAGCTATAATTATATGACGTCTCAATCGTTCCCATCCGCTTCATCGGCAAATCATCCATGTTGGCTGTAAGAGTTCTTTTTATCATCACGTGCACTGCTAATTAATATAGTACAAGTAACCGAGTCGTAAACATCGTAAACGGCAAAAATGTCGTAAGGAGTAATACGTCGTCCCTGCGATTGCGACGATAGCGTGAATCCAAATGAGCAGTTCGCTATAATCGTACCTCGCAACTCTAAAATTATCGTACACCTAAATTGTAAAGTAGCTCCTCAGCGATTACCTCTTTATTAACTTTAAGGTTATCTTAATGCGATTACGAAGACAGCTGGTTTTCTCTGGTGCAAAAATACTGCTCTTAATCGGGATATATCGTGACAGGCAAAGAACTGGAATTTCGTCCATACCGACGATAACTATAATTGGAGAGTAATACGGTAACATTTAAACGTTAAGATAGAAATAAACAATTAAAGATGCGCTGATCAGAGGATCATTTTTAAAGAAACTTGTAAAAAAAAAAACAACACGTTCCAACACGTAAGATAATATTGTCTAAAACCGTCACTCGTGCTATTATTTCGATATATAAAATCAATAATTACGACTGATATCTCGTCGATGAGCGTCGATTGCTTTTCGAGCCGTTCTACTTTCTTCACAGCGCTGAAAAGATATCATTGTGGAGGCTTTAAGAGGCGCGCCTGACGTTCACGGGATTTCGGCTGCTTCACTCGAGATGATAAGTCGAAACTCATTAAGATTATCTCTATGTATTGGAGCTGCCAGATGCTCAAGGAACTGCAGACACAGTCGGCCGCGCCGACTGCATTTGCACTTGGCGCTTCTTCTGGAACTGCTTCGTCGCTCATGTCAACGAGGAATTTTTATAGAGATGATCGTCGTGATCTCTGAGCTACATTGGACGATTAGTGTCATGACGGCGCTACAAGATTCTTCTCTCTCAGAGTTTTCTGTTATAGATAGACCAGTACTTGACACGTCGAGGTGTGCGCGTCGAAAATTTCCAAAGCCATGTGCTCCATTAAAATGAAAGGGTGAAAGTACCAAGGGACTAAACGACTAGACTATAGATTTTACTTCTTTCGATATATATTTTTTTTTCACGATTAATCTAACTGTGCAAATTTAATTAATTCAATAGATCAGATTTATTAGATTCAGTAGTAGTTTCTAAACAGACGTTTTTCAATATTGTGTACTTTGTTTATATATACTCGCGAGACGAATATAAATTATTATTTTAAAAGTCAATACTCGTAAAATTTTATTCTTTGTCATTAAATCATATCTTTGTGTGTTCTAAGCCAGTGATGCGCAACCTGCATATTTAAATGTTCTTTCGGATTGTAGATAAAGATATATAAAATTATATTTTCTATTTTATAAAAACGAAATAAATATTACGCGCCCGCAAGATTTTGCCTATTTCTGAAAACAGTCTCTGAAAATGACATTATTCCGAAAGTTACCTATTTTTTTTATGTAAAATATTATACGATATATTTAAATCCTAATTAAAATCACTATTACTAATAATATATTGTATATATTATTGATTCGTCATATTTGATAACATTTGAATCAAATTTAATCATACTTTTCGGAAAAAAATAAATAGGAACCGGCCAAATATTAAACGGAATAAGCACATTAAATAGCTTATTGACAATATTTCTAAAAAATAAAAATTTCTTTTATATATTGTTTTTTCAGTTTGAAATTCTGATGAAATTGCATTTGAAGATTTGTAGAAAATAGTTATTAACAAAGAAAGAAAATATGTTAAACAATATCCATACAAACCAATATTTTACAATATTTCACATTTTTTCGCCTCTGTGGTGTAAAACATTCCGGACAATCATTCCCGGATTCAACAAGGTTGTGCGTCACTGTTCTAAGCCATTCGAAGGGCGCATAATCGTACGATCTACTACTCTTTTTACACAGTGACGATTCGTGTGTACAGATTGTATCCGGTGCTGTCATTCACGAGACGTGCAGACGCGCCCGATTCTTCGGCGTGCTTTCATTGACGCCAACCGACGTATTAAAATCCGACACGAGTCGTAAACATTCGCACGCTTCGCGTAGCGGCCCGCGATACGGCACAAGCGATAACAAGCGGTCCGATAACGTCGTGAACGATATTGCACGGGCGGTTTCAACGTCGGGTGACATCAACTAATTATTGTTTTCCTTCCTGGTATTTCAAGCAGTGAACGGCTCGCTCTTTCTTCCTCTCCACCCCTCGCTCGCTAAACCGACAGACACACGAGAACTGTGAGACTCGGCGGCGAATGTAAGGTGCGATGATCGATGAGGAAGAATAAATAAAAACTTCCGCACTGAACCGACGAGCTTCCTTGAAGGATGGTATCGTCCGATAGATTAATCTTTTCTCCGAGGCCGAACTAATCTTTACTCTTCTCGCACTATCTAAAACTTATAGTTACAGTTATGTCTACAGTTAAATGTTACAAGTTCCTAAAAAAACGATTAGGTACATTTCTAAGAAAAATAATTCATTCACACCTAAACTCAATCAAACAGTTTTTAAATAAAAGAAAATTCGTTAAGTTCTATCTGGAAAGTTTTTAAATTAAACATTAGTTTTTTGCAAAATCAATTTCTTGCTGAAAAAATTTTTTTTTCGTCTTCAAATAAATCAAATAGTTTTTAGATAAAAAAATTCGCTAAGTTTTATATATTATTTTAAAATTAAACATATTGAAGATTTGGCGAAAAAAATAATTACGTCCTATTAAAAAAAATTTTTCTTTCGTCTTCAAATAAATCAAATAGTTTTTAGATAAAAAAATTCACTAAGTTCTATATATTATTTTAAAATTAAACATATTGAAGATTTGGCGAAAAAAACAATTACGTCCTATTAAAAAAAATTTTTCCTTTATATTCAAATGAATCAAATATTTTTTAAACAAGAAGACACATTTACAGATTTTAGCATACTTTGTGCATCAAAGATAATCTCATATTTAAAAAACCAGACCCTGAACAACTTTCCTCAGGATGCAACATTTTCGAAGCCTTGGAAAGGATCAAAAGCCTTCGTCTGCACGCAATAATTATTGCTCTTAAAAATCGGGCAAATACAAATTTCTTTCCCAAGATACTCTCGTCCTTACGAAATTACGAGTGATTACTCCGCCGCCCGGTGAAATCAGCTTCCTTGATGCCTCCGCCGCGCGTTTCTCAGCACGTTCATTTCCCACGCACGTGGTGCAAAATTGTGGTGCACCCTCTCGCCGTTTACGATCGCCGATCCGCGGCCGCAGTCTCCTTCGCGTGCACGTAAAAAGAGGTAGCTCGGTTTGCCCCCTTTTTTTAAGTTTATTGCGGTTGATTGGTGAGGCCAAGACCCCGAATGATGCTTCACGGCACGAACCGTGGCGTCGGCACCCTTTCTCGCACGGGCCTAGAAATTGAGGTCCGAACCGTCCGATAAAGCGTCAGGATGGCGAAAAGGACGAGAGTACCAGGCGTTTGGAGAAAGTGCGCAAGTGTGAACGCTTGAGAACGCGGCACCGTTTACGATAGTCAAGAATGAATCCTCAGCTGGGCAAAGTCGTTGTGAAAGCCGGTCAAAAGATAAAACTGCCGTACATTACGTAGAGAATGAGATATTTGGTTGGATATGAGGTGTCGAAAGACGAGGAACAACGAGGCGAAAGTTGGCCAAGAGAAGGAAGTGCCAAATGCTGTTCGGAAAACGTCTTTGTCGTATAATTTTAGTAACGAGCAACGTATACAGTACTATTGTATTGCAATCGTTATTTGATTTTTATTGATATCTACTATTATTAGATAATAAAAATAACATCTATTATATTATTAATACGACATTGGGCGTCGACTATACATGTATATGTGGTTAATGTGGAGTACTCCACATTTGAAATTTTTCCGTGTGTGGAATTCTACACTTGGAAATCCGAAGAATACAAAAATTATTTCTTGATGAAATAATTTATTATTTAATACTTTATTAAAAATAAAAGTTGATTAAACTAAATATGAAAAGTCACGTGTTTATAACTCGATCGGCCGCTGCCGCTTTCACGACCCTCGATCGATATTTTACTAGTGTCCAGAAAATAGAGATAAAAAATGTAAAGGATGTCGTAAACTTTCTAAAAGAAGATGTAGCTGTGAGAGAAATTGTGTTAGAATACACAAAAATGATAGAACTGCTTACAAATCGTGCAACATCCTGTACTGCGGAAAGATCTTTTTCAGATCTTAGGAGATAACAAAGAAGTATACATGTATACATGTTATAAATAAACGTATGTGTTTTGAAGAAATACGTTGCAAATATAAGTATATATTTGGAAAAGTGAGAAAGTGACATCAATTCCCTCGACAAAAAATGTAATAATTCCTTCCAGCGGTTTGTGTATACATTTTGCGAGGATCTTTTTTTTCTTTTGATTGTTACTTCGCCCTCGCCAATTTCTATTTCCACACGCATGGTGAAACCTCAAGTCGACGCCCCTGAATACGACTTTAAATATTAGTGTTATGATTTCTTATTTTTACCTTATTTAGATATAACTAATTTTTTTAGAACATCTCAATTTTAAATTTGTAATATTTGTCTTCTCCTCTCCCTCGATATTGTTATTTGGAAACAACGTGCTTCTGTTCTATAATAAATCGATCTGTCCGTAAAAATCTTAGAACGTCTCTCTCATATTTCTCAATATAATGCTGCAGGTATCACAATACCTACGTACACATGATCGTCTAGAAGACGACGACGCGCTAAAAAGCCGCGAACGTATCATAATGAAAAACAGGGGAAAAAAGCGCGAAGTCACCGCGAGCGGGGCCCGTCGCGGTAGCGGCTGGAGCTTACAGAAAAAAGGACGGAAATACGAGAAGAAGACTGGCGGCAGAGCACGGTGGTAATGGCAGCAAGAAGAGGAGGCGGTGGAGGAGGAGGATGAGGAGGAGGAAAGAGGGAGGTAGCGCCGAGGATGAAAAAAACGCGGTTTGTGTTCACGGCTCGGGCGGCTCGGACGTGTGCGAGTCGCGTGTGAGGCTCGCGCCTGTCGTTGTCTCTGTCGCGAGCACGGGCCCGAGCAGCGGGGCCCAGCGCTCGGGGGCCCGGACTGTTGCGGTCTCTGTCGGGCCCCGTGCCGGCTGAAGGGCCCGTGTGGGACGCGATGCCTCGCCTCGTTCTCACGGTAGCCTCCGACGAAGGGGCCCCCTTTTGCTCGCTTCCTTCTGCTCCTCCTTCTCCGCTGCCGCCACCGCCGCCGCTGCTGCTGCTGCTGCTGCTGCCGCCTCTTTCCTCTTCTTTCCTCTCTTTGCACGGCCGTTCCCGCTCTCGCGCTCTCCTCGCGTTCAGCATTATCTCCCTCCCGTTTTCCGGACTGTGCGCACCGCCGTGACTCGCGTGCACGCGTGTGCGTGCCGCGCCAAGCACGCGTCTAGTCTCCGCGAGCAATCGTCGGATTTTCTGAATGTCGCGAGCGCGGAGATCGTAAACGTCGAACGGCTTGAAATGTGTTATTCACATGCGCGCGCGATTATCAAAAGCTCCTACTATTCTATATTTCAAATGATTAGTACCAAAGTGTATATACTGTTTAATGAAACAGTCAATAGTCATGTTACTAAACTCATTCTAATTATAGTTCGCGATGAAATTTGGCAGAATTTCTATTCTGTAATTATATATAACATAAATATGAAAAGTAGTTATTACACAGAAATAAAAATATATTCTTTTAAGTTATGTTTTTTGTATTCTTTTTATTTCCGTCTTTTTTTTTCAAGCAAACTAAAAAATAATTCCAAGTTTTGTGGCGTTGCAGCAAATGAGCAATGTATGAGGCGATATTTGAAAATTCATTATTTTCAAATGTAGAAACGACGAGTAGAATAATCAAGTAGAATAATCGACAATTATCTGATTCGTTGATAATGAAGCAGATAATTAAACTGATTTTTAGAACACGTTTTTTGGTGAATATTCAAATGCTTTTTTATGTCTTGATCGAAATACCTTTCGTTTACGCAAATATTTCAGACTAAATATATTATTCGAAGATTAAAAGTATCTAAATGCGGATGTTTAACGAGTAATCAGCGAACCTTATAAAGCAGAAAAATGCAAACAAAATTTTAATTAAAACATTCAAAACGAAATCTGAATTTAACGTATCGTGTCTGCTCATGGATTTAATTGGCGCGTGATCTGAATGCAAATGACAGGATAAGTAATCTACTGTAAAAACAGCTGCGCTTCCTGTATGTGACACAGCATTCGATAATTGAAGATATTGGCAGAGAAAGCGAATTAACATTATAACGACTGTGTGCCTCAGGCTGTCTAAAATATTGATATAACGGAATGCGCAAGCACTGTCTTTATCGATCAATTTTCTGTCTTAATTAGAGATCGGCTGCAAGACGGTCTAACGTAAACATATTTTTTGCAGCGGTAATGCGATAATTTTGATGAAAAATTGTTCACATCTTTTTAAGACAATATTTGAAGTTTTTTCTTATCCAACTTACAAATTTGCTTGAAAAAATTTATTCGCGCGTACATAAATTATTATAACGATTAAAAATATACAAAGCTATTAATTTGTATTGAATACTCGCATTAACGTAAGATATGGTAACATTAAAGAAAAGAATATTAGACAAGATAAAATTGTTCTGTTCCTATGGCTATCCCTCCCCTTATATATATTTTTAACCTACTATTATATTGATTTACACGGGAGATTCTTCACGCAACGAAAATAATAAATATAGTTATAACATAATTATAAGTATCTAAAGTGGTAGGGACTGAGGCATTCTTGTGTGTCACGCGGCAGTAACGTGAGTATTGTCGAAACGACAGAAAAATGTTCGAAAGACGCATTCGGTTCTTTTCATCCCGCTATCGATTCTCGTATACATAATTTTGACACACGCGGCTGCGGTTCACGACAAACACCGTGGTGGCTTCCGTGGGAGAGAAACGGCAGGCCGGGACGTCGCATACCCTCACGCGAAATTTTAATTTCCGGTCCGACCGCGATCGCTGCGAGGCGTCCCGCGCTCGCCGGCGCGAAACGCGTACAACTGTACGCCGGTATTTTTCTTTCGTGAATGGAACTCCCGTCGCTATTCCTCCCGAAACTTTGCCCCGAAGGGGGACCGGCCGATTCACCGGCTCGTACTACCCTTCATTCACGAATACGAAATTATCGAGAATCAAAGGTATACTGGACATAGTTGGCGGCACAATGAGCTGTGGCCGTTCGTGAATGAATGCACGCTCGTGTACGCACGAGCCATCACGATGTGCTCTCCGGGGTGGGGGGAGGGGGGGAGAGAGGAGGGACCGTTGTAGCGGGTGGAGAGGCCGGGAAAGAGGAAGCTCGGAAGGGCCCAGGATATAAGCTGTGTCCTCTCTCGGTTAAATCCTGTCTCATTGTTGTCCGGCTTAATATTCATGAGCGTCTATCGCGGGAATCGCTGTTTGAATGAGCGCAGGTGCCCGTGATCGTGGGAATTTTGCTCCGGCTTCTCGACCAACCGGGAAACCGATAGCAGGTGGCAGCAGGGCGAACGAGAGAGAGAAAGAGAGAAGGGATTCCACAACGGTGGTGGCGCGCTGACGATGGAGTCATTCGGTTATTGCAGAATTGGTGCGGCGTTGTTCTGAGACGCGCGATTCGCCGGTCCATCAGACAGCTGCCGATGAATGGTTTGCTTAAGGCGAATTTACACGGTTCCCTCCCGATCCGAATGAATCATCCTCGGTGAAAGAACGGCGAAAGAAATTCGCATAAGCAGCGTCTTCGCCATGATATTTTAGAAAAACGGAATAAATTAATTGAAACGAAATCTCATCTTTTTCTTGACTTACAATGATCTTTGGAATTAATTATTATTTTAAATAAGTAAAGAAGGGCTATGAATAAGATCGCAGTTAGAGCTTGGTATCGAATAATAATGCCATTCGTCGTTAAATCCAATTTGAAAATTACATGTAATAAAATTATTATTATTATTATTATTATTATTATTTATATGTAACTTTTAAATACATATTTCAGTTATATAAACTGCGTGCCGATTACTATTGGACTTGAAAGCGCAATCATAAATTGAAGTTGAAATCTAAAATTATTATTATTATTATTATTATTATTTATATGTAACTTTTAAATACATATTTCAGTTATATAAACTGCGTGCCGATTACTATTGGACTTGAAAGCGCAATCATAAATTGAAGTTGAAATAATATTACAAATTAAATTGATTATCAATTTAATAATGATGCTAATAAGTATTTTAAAACACTGTCTGGTAATAATCGGCATGCAATTTATATAACTAAAAGAGGTATTTAAAATTTACATATAAAAATTCATGAGATAAAGCCTTGAGCGCATTTGGTCCTCCTTTATTTATTTGATTTATATTAATAAGGTCTAAATTAACTTTATTATTAATCACATTTTGTCATAAAGTCATTCAAAACTTCAGTGTGCGAAGGTAAAAAATTTTTTATTATATAATATAATCCACACTTATGTATGTGTAATTACGTAAGTATAATTACGCATAATGCCAACTGTCTTCTTAGTGTATCAAACTGTTTCAGTAGAAATATTATATGAATCATTTAACATCGATGTCATCAAATTTATTTTCCTTACGACACTTTACGTTTTATTAAAAATTTGTCATTCCTATTATCATCTTTCGATTCGACCGATTATTTATTTCGCTATGCGTGTCCTTAATAATAAAAGGCTTTACCTCGCGGATGTAATAAATGATAATTCTACTCGGTGTAAGCATTGAGTCCGTAATGAGAGGAAGAGCTGAGCGTTTCGGTCATTTTTGCAGGCAGCCATTAACAACGTGCGCGTTTCCTGGACATTACTGAAACAAACATTGCGTGGCAATCCCCGCTGCGCTGGGAGTCATTCCCGGCGAAATCTCCCGGCGCCCCGACAAAGACACCCCGCTGCATCCACGTAGAGGAACTCCTTCAGCGACGACGACGCAACAGTCAGAGACCGCGAATCCACCTTGCGCGCGTCAACGTTAACGACGCCGCGTGCACCGCCCCTCGCATCTCTGCGATTCGGATCGCGGACTCGCGATGCACGATGCACCTCGCGTGCAATCTGCGGCACGCACGCGGTGCGCGCGCTCGCGATAAGAAATGGAGCGCGTAAATTACGAGCCGCGTCAGATACGACGTGAGTACAGATTAACCTTCGGATGCGCACATGCGGGGTCAACCACTCGATTTTCATCCGCGGCGAAGAGCTGAGATGCTTTTTATACGATACTTACTATGACTTACACTGAGATGTATACGCGCTATTTATAAAAATTCTACATTATAGTTATTTGTCTAAAAGATCTCTGAAAATTTGTATTTATTATGAAATGTCTTTCTTAATGTTGTGGAGTGTGTTGCATATTTGTAACGTTTACTCTAAAGTTAAATTCGAGATCTATGTGAAGATAAAATGTATGTAGCATTGAAATATAATTCCTCTAATCGCCAAAAAGGCTTATGCATTGATATGCAGCATTGACCACAAAAATATTAGGCATCTATATTTTTTTTAACTACCTGAAATTCTTTAATGTGTTTTTTTTAGTTACCGGCTAGTTATTCATAAGTTTAAAAACAAGTTTTAAAACAAAAGATAAAATTTACAGCACAAGTGCTATAAATTAAATTATTTTTTAAATTAAAATATTAAATAATGGCTAAAAGGTGCTTATTATTCACATATTAAATCAAGGTTATATATTAAAATGTATGAATAGATTTTACACTTGCAAAATATTTTTGAATAAAATCAGTAAAAAAATTGTTTTTAATGAGAAAACGATGTCGCCTCTCTAGAGTTAAACAACACTACACATGATGAATAATAAGTATCTTCGAAAGATCCGAGATAAGGATCTCCTTGAGACGATAAAAATTAAGCATTTCACTCGCGGAGTGTCGCAGCTGTTCAAAAGAAATCGAATATTTCCGAAGACGAAATCAGAGCGTTACGATCGTAATCAACAACCTTCGCTAAAAACGAGTAACTTTCGCAGGTGAAAGTTTCGGAGTTGTCACATATTCCATTAAGCCATAATCGGTTTATGACTTGGAGTAATTTACTGCCAATATTACATGTGATACAAAGTAATGTTATCGCATGGAACCGATCGCGCAAGCTGATACACCTTAACTCGATCGAGCTTAATGGCATGGTGGGCGTGTTTCGTCTTTACAAATTGCAGCCGACCAACACGATCGGACGGACTTACTTACGTTTGAGATTTCTGTTCGGCGCGCTAACCCGCTTAATCGCCATCCATTATAGTTACAACTTGGATGGTAATTTAGTTACTGATCATTCGCCGACACAAACAGCCAAGATAAGGTCAATACATATTTTAGTATTATTTAATATATCTCTCAATACAAAATGTTCCCCTGACTCGAACAAACAAACGAAACATCTTCACAATGAATCTTGTTTGTACCTTTTTCTGTTTTATTTTGCAAAAACATTTTTTTGTGTTATTAGATGTCATCGTGAAAATACTAATAATTTGACTGTAGAATAACGGTAATAGAAAAATAAAGTATAATTAATAAATCAATTTTTGTGTGAGATTTTTATGGGTATTTTGTTCAAAGAAGCTACACAATTTACGGATTATATATCCATGTATTAATAAATTGCATTGAGAAACATTTCTGGATGAAAATGATTCACCGTGATTAAAATAATATAAAGCGATTAAACACATATAATTCGTAAGTGGTAAAGGTGTACTTGATAACAAATTTAATGTGGAACATGCAGATAAAGAGCTCAGATCTGCAGCATTTTTATTTTGTATTGAATTTATCCCTGTAAAGTGTAAAACAAATATCTTATTATTTTAATTTTAATATATTATTACCGATTGAAATAAAGAGGTGCACGTACTGATCGGGACTTTTAATCAAGTAGAATCACGTACCGCGTAATTACGGGGCCCACTACTCGCCCCTGTCCGCCGTTGCCGCAAGAATTCTCCGCGCGCGACGAGTCCCCATTTTCCCGGACGATGAGGATGCCGATTGGAGCGTGGGCGTCGTCGAAGCGATTCAGAGCGTAAGGAGGAGTCGCCGAGACGACGGGCACGGAACGCCGTCGTTAAAGGAAGCCCCGCTCTCTTCTTCACGGTGTTCGCGGGAGCGGAACACGAAGAGCTTCCTGAAACGCTCCAGCGCTGACGGCCGTTCCGTTCCCACGAGACGCACGATCCGTAAGGGCCTGGCATCGTCCGGGGTTGATCCGCGTGTAACCGACTATTCGAAGCGACCGCTAACGATCGTGTCGTACCAGGACACACCTGAAGCGTGGCCGACGCGTGGACGGCGATTTTTCCGATATTATGTACATCCCAGGGAACACATTGGAACACATCGAGTCAAGGGAAAATTAAAATGACTTTACTATGACATCATGGAAATCATAATAATTGTTGGTTACAAAATTTGACTGTTAACTGATGTTAATCAAAATAAAGCGATTTTAATTTTTTGTTGACTTTTATGTGTTGGAGTACATGGAATGTAGACTAAATTTTCCGTCTTTTCTTTTCGCCAGCTTGACGTAATCACGCTGCAAAATTATTAAGATCGGTATAACACAGCGATCGGCTTTCATTTAATACGTATAGAAAATGTATTATCGATTTCAGCAACCTATCATTTCGCTAATTAATTTTCTAAATTAGCCGTCGCGTCTCTCACCATCGCTCGATCGTCTCGCGTACAGACTATAATTCTCGAGCTGTAATCTACGAAGAGCGACTGATCTTTCGCCGCACTCATTACAAGCGTCGATTAAAAGCGTTTCTCCTTGCTCGCTCGCGAGGATAGATGAAGGATGAGATACGAAATTCAGAAATTCCACCCGCTTCACACACGTGGACTCTCTGTCCGGGAAACCTGTTTCCCCACCTTGCACGAGCGCGAGCGGCGTGACTGACACGTGGTCGCGCGGTTGTCGGTGTACGCTCGAGATCTCTTTCCGATTACGGCTGCTCGTCCGTCACCTTGGATCGGCTCTCACGATCTTTATAATGCAGAAGATTACGGCCGCCAGCACTTCCTGCTTTTCGAAAAAAGAGGAAAAGGAAGAGAGAGAAAAAAAGAGACTCCGATAATGCACGGTTCGCGTCTCGGGCGGAACGTGGAATTTTGCTCGTGCCTATCGTGCACTGTTCATGCATTTTACCAACTAACCGACGATTTTGGGAAGGCGGGATCGAGGGCTTTATGCAAATAAACGAAATGGCGTATTGCAGAAATTCGGCAATATGCGCTATATAATTTTCATATACGATCGGCAATCGATTGAACGACGTACTTAACTGCTTGCCTCATTAAGCAATTACGGTACGTTGTAAAATTACGCCCCTTAAATTGCATGAAAACTCTTGCGGAGATACGCGATAGTTCGATCAAACAATTTAATATAAGAATTTAATTTAATTTAAGGTTAAATCCATCTGCAGATACATCAAAATGCTTTTAATTGTAGAATGCTCTATGGAGATAGCGGTTTTGCTCAAGTATCTAAAAATTTAGTTATAGTCACAAATCTAAAAATAATTGTATTGAACCATCAAAATAATTATGAAGCATGCTCAAGCTGAATGCTGATATATCACATTTTACAATTTTGTTTATTAGTTTGATTGTCTAATTATTTTGTCGTCAAACATTTTGATAGTCTAACAAAATAATTTTCAGACCTGTATCGAGCTAAATTTTCAAGTATTTTAATAAGAAATCGTTCTTTTTATATGTATAGATATTTTGTGAGCAAAATAAATGAACGCTACAAGCATGTCTTCAGTAATCATTAGGAGGTCCAATCTACCATGCGCTAAAAGCTGAGATAAGTAAAGACAAGCTTTTGAATATTCAATTTTACATATGTCAATTCGGACCCCTTAGTGTGGTCCTAGTCAATGTGATAACAGAGAGTATAATTTCAATTTTTGAAGCAGTTTTGTGTTAGTATTTTCTTATTACATTTGTAATTTTTCTTATTACGTTTGTTAGAGAATTCTATACAAATTTGTTATTGTTAATAAAAATGTTACGTAAATATAGCAATAATTTGTTCAGACTCTCCTCGTCAAATTGTTTTCAGGACCACCAAAATCTTCGTGTCAAACAATCCATCTCTTTCTTCAGATTTGTCAAAAGTTACATAAGACTTAAAAATTGTTTACGCAAACATGTCAGTCATGGATAACGCGACAGGTGGAACAAATGTTTATCGAGTCATTAGTTAAACACCTTGAAGAATTCAAAATTTGGTAGATTCTCAAACTCTTGTAACTTTATATTTTCGTAGCCTAGTACCTAAATGCGTGCCCGCATGTAGTGATTCTAAAGTTGATTCTACAATGAGTCGATAGTCAGAAATCTTAACTTTTAACCAGTCTTAACCTAAATAGGTGACTATGATTTTTCGCATCTATATATACAAATTGTTAATTATACAGCGAGTCTAATTTAGCTCGACTAATGGGAAGAAATAAAGTCAAATTTGGTTAGTCTTAAAAAGATCGATAATTAATCTTAATCTCTAAAAATCTTAGTCATACAAATTGGCTGATGGCCAACTTCACCAAGAAGACTTAGGATTATTGACTACCGACTCATTATAGAATCAGCATTACTCCTGGATCGAATGATCGAAGTGAAGTCGCCAGAGAAGCGCGGCTCTGTCTCTGTAGGATTTTTCCCATGGATCACAATGAAAGAGACACGATTCAGATCCTGAACATCCCCGGGGGTTTCTTCGAGAATCTTGGTTCTGTGACGACCGCCAGACTGGAACGATCTCGCTTTAGTAGTGAGAGTAGAACGCAAATAAAGTGCCACGAGCCCGTACATCGCCGAGCGCTCCCTCGACCGAATCGATCCGCGTTTTTGTGATCTTAACGCCGTGTGATTTGTTCCAGGAACGAGCGACGGATCGATCGATCGACACGGGCGAACGACCGCATTCGCGCTTTTTCTAAGTCAGGCAGGGAGAAATTTTTAATTATTCGCTTTTTCGTTCGCGGAACAACACACTCGCTCCTCTCTTCGGTTTGTTTTTCTCCTGTTGCATGTAAATTCACGGCTTGCGCTTGCGCGCGTGCATGCCGCAAAACGTCGTGCAGACCCGCAAATAAAAGAAAAATCCGCTAATTAAGAGCAAATGGTGCGCGACCGATAGCTGCGACCGCGAGCGAAAGACAGCTCCGTCACGCACTTCGTCCTTTCGCGACCGGGACTTTTTGCCCGGCACAGAAATGCCTTTAACACGGCCAAGTGCCTTCACCCTGCAATTATTTACATACAGACGTACACTTATCGGGGCGGTCATTCCGGCGCGCCCGGACCTCGAACGGATCCGAAACCGTTCGTCACGCGCGCAAAAAAAAAAGGGAAAAAAACGGACGAGGGTGTAGAGGAGGACGGAAAGAAGGCGGGGAGGAAGAGACTCGAATCTGGTCGTTACAACTGGAGGAGCGTGGGAAGGCAGAAGTCGCGAATCCTTGTAAGGAACCGTTGTATTTCCTGAAGGAGGTCCTGCGTGCACCTGACGCCCTCCCTCTGCCTGGCCCGTGAGAAAGATCGTCGGGCCCGCGACGTATTACGGGGCCCGAGCTCTTATCCCTCTCTTTTCTTTGTCGCCCTCGTGTAACGGCCACGCGAGCAGCACGCTTTCAGCACGTTTCAATGACGACGTTGGCGACGATGACGACGTGGGAAGAATCCCGTGCCGATCCGATCCAACTATTTCCTTTTCTTTACCGCGACAATGGCGTACCTTGTAGAGACACAGCCGATTTCGATGTAATCGCGAACAACAACGGTCGTTCTTTTACATACTTCGTCGAAAAAACTGCCAAAATCGTCAGCCGAAGTGCATAATGGATAGTTCGCATTTCGGTGCCACGTGGATGGCTTAAAGATCTTCAAGTAAAAGACTAGACATCGTTCTAAATATGACGGACTAAAGGTTGAATATAAAATAGAATAAGTATATCCACGCACATCTCTTCTATCTTATATATCTATATATATCTTCAGTCTATCTTAATCCTCCGTTGGCTAAGTGGGATTTTGAAGGTACAGTCGATATTTTGATGGTGAATTTTCTCTCTGGTAGAAAATTTTTTTAAATAAAATATATATATAAATGTAAATCTCTGTAAAAAAAAAGTAAAATACAATCCAGTATCTATGATAGTAAAATCTCATTGTTACAACTTTAATTAATATACAAGAATTTTTTCAGATTTTTGTACAATTTAAAGACAAAAAATTTTATATTGTCGAGAAAGGATTAGACCAGTGACATACATAGAAAAATGTAAAAATATATAAACAAATCAACATTTTTTTATTTATTACAATACTACTTATGTTATTGTCTTATGTTTTTTTATTGTAATTAGATAATTTACGTGAGGCCACCGTACTTTCGCAATCGTAACTATAAGACCTACCGTAAAAATTAGCCAATCAGAGCTAAAATTTTAAAAAGAATGACTTTACATTTTTTACAATTGTGACTGTGATTCGCTAATTCTTACATCTTATGATTACTGTTATGGAAAGTGTGTGCGGCAGCCCTTATGTATGTCTTATTGCCTTCTATTTTTTTGTGTGTCATGCATAGAAGAAATGATTTTGCTGAAGAATCTAAACATTTAACTAGATACAGATCTAAAAATCATTTTGTTGAACCATCAAAATAATTATGCAGGACATTCAAATTGATTGCTAGAATGTCAACTTTTCGGCAGGATTGCTCATCATGCTTGACATTTCTACATAATTATTTTAATGGTCCAACAAAATTATTTTCAGATCTGTATCTAGCTAAATTTTCATAAATACATCAACACAATCTCATTTGTTCCGTATAAGCCTTAAGATATTGAATATCATCCTAAATAATAACGGACTAATAAAATTTTAAATTTTACTGTCCAAACGATATGTATCTCTTACTTGAGGATCTTCGCTGTTATTTAGAAGTAATTAATTCGACAGACTTATATAAATATCAATGGATTTATCTATATGTTAGAAAAGGTACATAAAACATCCGTGCAAGTAACATCCGTGCGAGTAACAACCGCGCGATTATCGTCCATTATTTCCGTAAAAACTTATAACATGAGGAACATAAAGAGAGATATTCGCACTCAGCGCAAATATCGGCTGTCGGGACTTAACAGGATTCACGAACACGAAGGTGCCGTTGGCGTGCACGAAATTGGGTCAGTGACGTCAGGAAAGGCTGCTGAAGACGAAACATTTGGAATAAAACGACCCGGTTCCACGATTTCTTTGCCAGTTATTTTCTGAACTCTCGTGGGAACGGCTCCCCCGCGTCGGCTCAATCCGTCTGGCAAAAACGTGTCTGCGAATGCAGAAATGTCTGCTCGAAAAAAAAATACACTCGCAATTGGACGACACGACACCCGCACAAGAAGTTCTAGTGCTGGATAAATTTGTCGAATATTAGTATTTAAAAAATATATTTTTCATATTTATATGTCTTTAACTACATTTTGAATCACGTAGAAAAAAATGTTGTAGACTGTCACTCTCAAAATCTTTTGATAAAAGAACTTATGACATTTAAAAATGTATTTTATACAATAAAAAATCTAAAAAGCACAATTAAAAATTAAATAAAGATATTAAATGATGAAAAACGATTTATCCGAGGGTCTAGGTGCTTTTCATGTGACACAACAATGCCGCAATTCATCGATCGCTCCATCAATTGCGGTGCATCGTCGCGGGTCAACGACGAGGCGTCGTTTTCACGAATAACGAAGAATAGCAGAGGGCGAGGCGAATAGGGTTCGGGGTGGCATTCCTCCACGAATACACGCGTGTAGCATGCATGCCGAAAATGGTGGCAGGGGCGGAGCCTTCCTGAGGATTTCTTGGCCGCGGGTTTACATCTATGTCGTGGGGTGAAGAAAGGGGGGTGTTGCGCGCACCCCGCGCTAGCCACCTGACGCACCCCGGCCGTGGGAACCGAACGAAAAACCGTAGGAATCCTCTAGGCATCACCGCGGCGTGTGTGCACGCGTATACACGCGCGCGCTGCGTGCCGGTACGCTCTAATATCACGGTACCCCCAGTTCTGGGGAGAAGTTCCCCCACTTGTGTGGCGAGAGGATCCAAATTACAGTGACGACCCATGCTTTCATACGTTGTCCTAGAGAATTTCTAAAATTTGATTAAGTTTAGCTCTCTTTTCATAGATCGCTTTGAATTGAAATATATATATACATATATATATCCGCGATTTATATATATGTATATATATAACACTTACATATATATTAACATTGTATTACAATTTTAATTATAACCATAGCGCATAAGTTTTATTCTGTGAAAAGAATGGTTTTGCTAAAGTATAATTAAAAAATTTAAAAAGCTAATCATGCTGGTTGTTAAAACTTTTTGAGCATTATTCATTACGCTTAAATATTTTATATAATTATTTTGATTATTCAGTAAAATTATCTCAGATTTACATAAATTTTTAAATACCCCAGAAAAATCGATCTCTTCATGTAGTTTTTAATATAATATCCGTAATATCTTCAGTAATCATTACTTTTTTCCAAACAAAAGAGACTTGTTACAATTAAGAGAGAGATTATGAGAAATTCGTTCCAAAATAAAAATAGGAATTTGTAAATAGAATTGAAGCAGCCGTCAAGTAGGAAACATTTTTATTGCACTCGTTTATCCTGTTGAAACGGTGAAATCGTCGACGCACGCTTCGTGCACGCGCGGCTTATCCGTGTATGGGAATGGGCTGCGTGACAATATTCGTCGGCTGGCTTGGGAAAAGGAGGCAGCGGTTTACGAGCGTACGCGCGCGGCGTGAAAGTATGTGGGAAGTCCATCGTGATTCGAGGGAGCGTCCGGCCTATGCGTAGCCTCGTAATCACGCGTGCACGTCAGCTCGCAAGAGCGAGAAAACCGGAGGAACGACTCTGTCACGCGCCAACGAGAGGAGAAAGAGAGAGAGACGGAGAGAAGAAGAAGAGAGAGAGAGAGAGAGAGAGAGAGAGAGAGAGAGAGAGAGAGAGGCGGAAAGCAACGAAGAAGGAGTCATGACCGAGATTATTGTAATGCTGAAACAATAGTCCTATCTGTATGTACCGAGCGCACCGGCATCGCGCCGAAGGAGAGCGTGCCGCGTCGCACGAGCGCGGCGTGCGCGCAAAATCTACATCTCGCATTATTGCTTGGAGCGACCATGACGTCGCAGGCCGTTGCAGATACTCACAATCTGGATAATTCCGTAATTTCTAGGCTTATTAAAACAAATTGAGCAAAATTAACGTCACAAATATTACATGCAATTTAAAACCGCGTAATTATATACATGTCAATAGACTTGTAAATCAAAACAAAAAAAAAAACATTTCGCGTACCCTTTTCGTTGCTAATTTATTTGTTAAAGGAAAAAAACAATAGCAGCTATACAAGTATTGTAGAATTATTAAAAGCACAAAGTGAAATAAATTATTTTAGTTACTTTACAGTTATAATTATTGCAATTATAAAATAATTTATTCAATTAAGTACATAAATTTTACATAAAATAAAATTTGTATACTAATCACTTGCATAGTTCTTACTACTGTATTTTTTTATATGTGTGCATTGTTTTTTTTCTCCGAATATACAATGCGATACTATAACGATTTCTAATCGTTGCAGATACAATCTACAAGATTCTAGTCTTCACGCGTGACTGCATCGTGAAGGAATAAATCCTCGGCTGCGATCGAAATTTCAAACGGATGGACGAACGGGAGAGATAATCGGGAGACCGCCGTATCTCGAATACGAATTTTGACACGAGGCACGGGAGGAGAACGCGCGCGGAAGCGTGGGAACGGGCACTCTTAAGCCTTCTCAAAACAAAGCACGAGTTAGCTACGTGACGGAGGTGGGGGGCACGCGACGCACCTGACTACCGCGATGCCCCCGCGCCGCTCCACGTGCTCGCATCCGCCCGCACCGCGGCCGTTCCCCTCCCGTACCCCCTGCTCGTACCCCAGTGGCGGCTGCCGGTTTATTAAGTCGTTATCCAGGGTCGAGTACGTTCCTCGAGCGCACAAGCGAGTTTCGCTCGTGCAGAAGTGGTGGAAGACGAATCGCCGTTAATCCGCGATTGATACGCGCACAAATAACAATAAACAATATATAATAGATAATCTCGCCTTTCGTGTCTTATTTTCAGACATCTCTGGCGTAAATATAAATATGAAATATATCATTGAAAATTTTCTTAAAAATATTTAAGATAAAAAAAAAACAGCCAAATAAGCTCCTTATAAATACGTCTACACGTTCGGACGTTTTAAAGCAGCCTCTAAGTAGATGCTCAATATTACGTACAATGATTTTGTATAATATTATCAATGTCTCCTTTAGACGATTTAAAATAAACAATTTGGAGACAACCAATAATATTGATCATCTAGGGGCCGTTTTATCTTCCAGATCTAATGCCAAAATCTATAATAGGTTTTCTACAATGAGTCTTTGTCTAAACTTAAGTTTTAGACGTAAGAAATCGACCAATCACAGTTGAACGTGAGGAGAATAATTGAATATGATTGATCAGTTTCGTATGGCTTAAGACTTAAAGCTCCGGTAATGACTTATTATACAAAGCTCATAATACAATTACTGATGCTGGATCTATAAGACTCGTTTAATTTATATCAATTAAGAGGTACTAATTAATTTCAAGCAATCAAAACGACAACTTGTGTAAAAAAAAAAATGAATATAAGTATATTTAATAAGAATAATCCAAATTCGCAGATATAATGACATAAAAAAAATTTGAATTATTTGAAATTTTTAATAAAGATTTATATTTGAGTAGGTCCAATAGATTTACTGTCAGCTCCAAAGGATTAAAAGAATGTGGATAGAAAAACACAATTACGCGAGACATGATTCCGTGAATAATTGCGTAACACTGGAATGTAACACGTGCCGCAGTTAAATACACGGTAATGTCGAAACTATATACGCTTGTGTAGTAAAGTGATATTAGAATGGCTCGTGGACCGAGAACGGCCTTGGATGATCGTACGAGACTACCTCTATAGTCGAGCCAACGGTCATGATAAATGACACACTAATTATGCACACGTGCGGAGGACATATTGTAATCGCGCTTCACATCGTCACGCGCGGAGTTCACGAACAAGGATCGAACATCTAATCGGCATGGAAAGAATTGAAATCACTATTCATTGATGGTTGCAAATTACTTCACGTCGCTTTTAGAATCCGAATATTCGCAAATTTTCATGTTTTTTTCCATTCTTAATAAAAAAAAAAAAAAAAACACTGATATAGAATAATAAAAGACATGAAAATATATTTTTTTATTGTAGTACGTTCAGAGAAAATGACTTACAGTGGCAGCAAAAAGAACTGTAAAGACAACTGTACAAGATGTAGAATTAAATAAATAGTTGATTAAACTATTTTATAGTTATTGTAATATATTATAAGTACATTCAACTAGGTACATTAATTCAATATATAAACTTGCATATCGCTTTTACAGTTGCTGCTATTACATTTCCTTTGAATAAGTATAGACTGCTATAGAACGATGGCATATATTTTAACTCACATATAATTTGGTCGCTGGAGCGAACGAACTAAATTCTGAACCACGTTTCCACGAAATAACTTTTGATTAGGAATTCAACCGCCGTATCAATTTAATCAAATGACAAAGCGCAATTCGTGCGTATATATACGTATGTGTGTGCGATTTAATGACTCAATTAAGACGATTTTATAATTTCGATTTGATCATCCGAAATGGACCAAAGTGCTTCAAGCACAATTCTTGGAACTGATGTAAAATCATTATTCCGGATATAGTTCGCGCTTTTTCTGGGTCGGATAGAGCCTCGGACGAAAAGTCGGACGCAAGGTAGACAAAGAGTTTTAACCTCGTTAATGGATGGCGATGTAAAAACGTGCGTAACTACCTGTCCCGTATTCCCAACGGCGGGGGTCTCCTTGAGATCTGTCCTCACATAGAAGAAACGGGGTCCTTAGCCTTACGTGCTATCTGCGTTGTGTTGGTTACATAACGCACACGCGGCCACTCGCATGAATGAATACATTCATAAAGACGGGTCCGGCTGGCTTGGCGCGCACGTCACACACATATGCGGGGCTACAATCTCAATAAGAAAATACGTCTATTATGTCGTTACAATAACGATATCAATTCGTTGACCGTCGTGGCACCGAGCGGAGCCCATTGTCTCCAAACGATAGTAGGGTGTCCCCTGACCGGTGCACCATGTAAATCGTCCTCGAATAATTTCGCCTCCGAAATCTGGAGCTCAAGAGTCTCTCAAATCGTTCAAAAGATAATTATTATATTTATTATCAATCATTATTAGAGAGCGTTGATCTTATAATTTTTTTTCAAAGAAAAAAGATAGGAAATGAATTTGATGAAAGTAACGCCAGTATACGTTGTTATTTTCTTCGAATATTTATAAAATAATTTATATTTGACGTAGACCACCAGTTTACATGTTCTATCTTACAATATATAAAAAATATTTCTGTTGCATTCATGTATAAAAAATGTCGAAGGTTAATATTATTTCAAAACATTAATCATCTTCGCGATGTAAGTACTGGTATAATTATCCTTTAGCAAGACGGAAGATTTGAGCGAATCAAACTTCTGTCTTGTCTTCGTTTCTGAAGACAATTGGTTTGGTCACTCTATCACGGATCATACTTCCTCCGGACAAAACTGATATATGATATTTTAAGTGACGGAGTACCCGACCAGTAATTGAATTTAAAGGGCGGAAGCGAAGAAATCTGGTCCCCTTTCGTATTAACCTAATCAAGCGCAGTTGTTGGAACCGCCGACTGTCGCGGTCACAATAGAGACATTAAATTGTCAGTACGGATTTATTAAACCCGGCGTGGTTACAGCCGTGAAACCGCGTAGATCTTGGACGGTTCGTCTCACTGTTATATCTGGCTGTTTGTAACTAACGACTCCGCGTACAGCTGTAAGCTCCAAACGTATGTACATACTTTAAAAAAATGTTACAAATTTATTAATAATATTCAATTAATATTATTAATAATATTTAATTTTACCAATGTAGATTAACTTTAACTTCGATTTAATTTGTTCATTCTATAATTCTTAGAATTAGAAAAAGATAAAAAATCAATCGAATCAAAATTACTATTAATTTATATTGATAAAATTAATTTTAATCTCAATTTAATTTACTCTTTATATCTTTTTCTAGTTGTAAAAATTAAAAAAGATTAATTAAATCGAGATTTAAATTAATCTAAATTGATAGAAGTCAACATTATTAATGAATTTTTTAAATTAATTTTATCAATATAAATTAACTTTAATCTCGGTTAAACTTACTTTTTATCTTTTTTCTTATTTTAAGAATTAAAAAAAGATTTTTAGACAATGTCTATGTTTATTTGTTAATTAAAATTTTGTGAATTTGGATAAATTAAGGAGAAGAGATAGCGAGAGGTCATGTCATTTCTCTGTGTCACCAGAGCAGGTGTCGGGCAACTTTGCTCTTGTTACTGAAAATTACGTACGGTCGCTACACAACAAAAACTCATCGGCGGCTTTGAGTTTTTATTATCGCCACGGCCGAACAACCCTCGTAAGAGTCGCTATTAGGCGTTCAACATTCAGGCGAACATCTCGTCGTTCTCGGTACGATGACTTGTCAACAATTCACCGTGGTAGGTATTCCGTGCGAAATGTCCCCCTTCTTTAGGGCTCTCATGCTTATTTGTTTCTTCTCGTTGAATTTAAGACAAGTTTTTTATCAATACTGAGCTTTTCATACCATATACATTGATTTCGTTAAAGAAATTAAACTGACCGAAGAAATAAATTCACGGCGTCAGTATTTTATTAAATTCATGAATGATAAATTTTGTGTGGGTCTTAAAGTTTTTACGAGTATCTTTAACAATCTTTTACAAAATATAGATATCGTATTAAAACAAAAATAAACAAATAACGTAATTTCTTCGCTTACCTCTATACACGCTTGATTTTGAATCTTCACCTGTAAAGCCTGTTTATAAAATTATTAAGTTAAAACTAAAAATATTCGCAACAAGAGTTGTAATTCAAAATAAATTTCTAATTTATGATTGCTTGAATGTAATTTTGTACAATAATTTTCTTTTTTGATAATAAAATAAAAATAAATTTGTATCTCTAAAATAATTGCAAATTTATTACATTCTAGCCAAACAATTTTTGTTTGAGAAATCTGTTTTTAAACGGGAGAAAGAGGACGAAGGATTATTAATTCGCAAGAGAGGAATGGCTAGTAATGCGGTTTTAATAATCCCGCGTCTAATTAGTGAAAAATCGTTTATTAAAGACAAATTTTATTACAATAAAGTAAATTCGCACAACCGTGGGAAAAGGCACATAATGAATTTGGTCCTTGGTGAACCAACGGACATGGAAATGGTACGTTTACCCGTATACAACAAAGCGCGCATAGCATGCGAAACAAAAAGGATTCCACACGATAAGGCGTCAATAACGGGAATGACGTCGCAGCTCTGCGTCTCTTTGATGTCGGTACCATCGTTGTAAAATGACGTATGAAAAGAAAAAGATTACTATCTAAAACAGTAATGCGCAACCTTTTTTAGGGTTCATTTTCAGAAGGCCATTTTCAGAAATGGATAAAATTTTGCGGACTATACAATGCTTATTTCGTTTGAATAAAATAGAGAACATGATTTAATATTTTTGGCTATGAGTTGATAAACCGCAAAAAATTCACAAATGGGCTCATGCAGCCCACAAATCGCAGGTTGCGCATAACTAATTTAAAAGACTTGTTCTAGGTGATACTTGGTCTTACACAGCTTTTGCAATCGGGAGATTCCCTCCTCCCGATTATCACCGTACTTGGCCTCCCATGCATCAAATAACATATTGTAGTATCTCGGAACATCAAAATACTGCAAATATTGGTGGCTGACGATAGTAGGAAAAATCTTTTCAAAATTTCCTAACTGTGTTAACTCGTCTTCATATGTAATCAAATGTCTTACATCATCAGGAGTAAGATCATCGATTATTTCATCCAGATAATCCTCCCGATTTCTCAAATTTGCGTATAAGGATTGTTTATGACGTTCCTGGTAGCTAAGGGTAGTTCGGTGCAGTTTGTAATCTTGGCACACCGAATCTAACCGATATCTTTGGGCTAGTTTCTCCACTTCCTCCGACGGTATGCATGTGGGCAGTTGGTATCCGGCCATATTAAAGAGGTTTCTAATGAGGGGCCCCTTGACCGCGATGTCGAGAGGCGAGGAAGACTGTAGAGAGGGCGATATATTCACCTCGAGTAACCACGGTCTTCGGTTTTCGTCCAAAATAATATCGATGCCAAAAAGTTCGTAACAACAATACCTTAGGATTTAACAAAATATGTCACATCAGAAGGATATTCAGTGGAATACATAAGCAAAATAGTTACATGAACAATCAATCACATTTCAGCATAGGAAATCGAGCATTTTACCTTAAAATCTTTTAAAAGAAAATATTTACAACATATTAAAATTTTATTTTTTTATTATTTAATTTTGCAACAGTAAAAATCTAAAAAATGTTAGCACTAAACGTATAACAATAAAAAGAATAATTTATTTTATCACAAAATAAATTTAACAATCGTAGAAATCTTCTTACCTTGAAGTTGTATTGGCTCTCGTTAGAGTGTTGATAGAAGATTCGCCAGCTATCATCGTCTTGACGACTATATCCTTTATCGACTTCCATATCTTGGCAACATTTACATTTTCTTGCTCGAGATAGGACCACAGTGTTTTCAGGGTCCACTTGTGACCGGTGCTAGAATCCACGGAGTCGTTACTGGTGTAAGTCGCGCTGGTCTTGTTGATGCTGTAGTTGGTGAGATGCATGAAACGATCGCTGAGGTAGTTAATATCGTCGTTGTACTTGACGGAAGCGAAGCGTACAAGGCCATCTGGATATATGTAAACCTTAAGCGGATTAATGCTGGTGATAAACACGTAGAGTCGCAGATCGAACTTGGCGCCTCGTATTAGCATTGGCCGCGACAGATACTGCTGCACGACGACGGCGCGTTTCTTTGGTATTTGGGACCAGCGGTGGACTACACGGATCCCGGTGCCACGGGCAGACGCCGGCGGTTTAATGATCCATTTCTCTTTGTCGCCATTTTTCTCCCACACCTGGCGGAACATACGCATATCCTGAGGTAGCACGTAGGTGTGCGGCACGAAGCCGAATTCCCGTTTGCCGTACTTCATCATCATCCGGCTAAGATTGCGCCACAGTCGATCCTTCCGGCCGATCTGGAAAGTGCCGGGAAAGTGATTGACCTTCTGCGACTCCTTCAAACTCTTGTAGGAGGTGGACTTCATGTGCTTGCCCCAAGTGCCGCACCAATACCGACATTTTTTCATTAACCGATAACCGGAATTCACAACGGTGCGGCGCACTAATATCGGTGTTACTGTAGTCAGATGCCACTTAAGATGTCTCGTCACTTCGTACGGCAGCGTCGCACTAGTCTTGCTGTCAAAAGACTGAAAGGCGATGTAAGGCGGCACATTATCGAATAGGCTCCTGCGGAAGGGCAGTTTATTCCGTTTGTCACCATCGATCGATAGCAGATCCCCGTCGATATCGAGATCAGGCACGCTCTCCTCATCGTACTGAGTCTCGGCGCCATCAGTGCTGCTCGCAATACTACTAGTTTCGTGCTGATTATATACGATTACATCCATCTCGAATAACCTGCAACACATAGGGGGAACAAAGGATTCGTCATGACGGACGGCAATTTAACTCTGACACTTCGAGTGATTCAACATCCTTTACATTTGTACATCGGTATCTCTTTAACTCTTTAAACAATCTTGTTTCAAATAACGGTAACAACGAATCAATGCAATTACGTAATTTGTAATCGTAAAATCATGTTAATTCGCTGCTGTCGTAATGTGGACCTCTTTAAACAATTAAGGTACCAATGAATACCGTTAATACGGTACAGAATACCGCTACCGAACATCTCCAAGAAGCGGAATTGTTAGAGACGAACATGTCACGGCCTGTTAAGAATTACAATTTGCTATGATTGACTGAGCTTCATGTATACATATGTCGACTTAATTACCGAAACATTCCGATCATATCGTTATTATTGTTGTTATAAAGAGATACTTTCTGGAAATTTTCACCGCAATTATAAAGTATGACCAGTTTCCTCAGACCTTAGGGGCATGATTGAGCAGCATCGTAGTGGCCGCTACTTATATAGATATATTATAAATATATTGTAAGATATATATTCATATATATGTGTAACCACAAGTTATTAGTTACAAGCAGCTGCAGATAAAATCGACTTACTTATTGCAGAAGCAAGATTAATGTGTAAAACTCGATTAAAATTCAATTTCGCCAGTAGCCACGTTAACTTGAACGAAACTTTTGCCAGAAAATTTTCTCTCCGAAAAATACCTTATCGCTGTATTCTATCTTAAATCCCGTTTAACTCTACAATGTAAAATGCTTAATATAAACAACTCCACAAAGCAAAAACTGTTACTTTTACCTACTTTTTTAATTGATAAAAAATAAGTCTTACTTACATCAATTTTTATGAAAAAAATCACAAAAATTTTCAAAAATTCTTACAAAACATGCTTTGGATATTCTTTATCATTGTGTATTTGATAAAAATATTGACTTGAAATTTCATGTAATATTTTTTTGAGAATTATATAATGGGTATTTTTAATTATTATACGTATATTTGACAAAATTATTTGTAAATTTAATATATTTTTCTTGAAAAAAAAAGAAAAAAAAAGAATAGTTTGTTGAATTTATATTCGTTAATCGATCTTCCGAACGTTTAATAAAAAAGTTGCATAGTAAGACAACGTCAATATATGATATGATGAGAATCATAAAAATTGAAGGTCACAAAATATAATGCTGCAAAACATAAAGCTATAAAATGTTATTATCGCACTGGCAATTACATCGCTGAGCAATTTCTGCATAACAGCAGCCACGGAGTGAGACCGATCCGTCTAGACCGAATAATGACGCTTCGCGATCGCATCAATGCATGACATAAGCATCTTTATACGTATTAGAAAATAGCACGTGCACGAACGTAAGAGAGATTTGTAAAAGGGAAGGTACATACCAATCTGTACTATTCAAATGCCAACAGCTGTCAGCATTATGACGACAAGGCCACAAACACCTGAAACATAACAATTAATTCGCGATTATTACAATTGCCGAGAGATCGTAATGATGGATTCTCAGAAAAGGATACCCTTCATACTTTCATTGATAACGAGAATTAACATTTCCTTGTAACATGTATGGGAATGTATTTGTGGGGAAAACATTTTGAGAAACGCACGCAAAAACATGGAAGTAATAATATCTTCTTAACCGATCTTAAAAAAAAATTACTGATGTGTAATTGCGAAATCGTGAAGTTAAATACCGCGAAAAAATAACAGAAGTATTTACACCATAGCAACAATTTACGTTTCGATAGACCATTACGGATAATTTATAAGTTGAAAAATCGTCGAAATTTGAACTACCGGCAAACGTCGACTTGCATTTCACAATCTTATGCAACCACGTTTATCCCAACTTTCTAAGCATATTTTCAATATTTCATACATGATTAGGACGTTTGTGTTGCGTTAGTGTATTCCATTTTAATTTGATGCATCGTTTATTCTGCTTATTTTTATATATTTTATTATTATTTAAAAGACAAATAAAGATATAAAAAAATAATTATCTAACGATTTCTTTTGATTATTCAATTTTTATAACACGTTTTAGTTAATTCTGTTAAAAACAATTTTTTATTAATGATTTGGACACGATGTTATGTCTCGTTACATTTAAACATGTGAATTAACGAGCGGCTTGTACATCTCAATAATTGCGACTGCAATCATTCGCATGCGAGTAGTGCGCTTGTCAGTTACACATTGCGCTTGAATGAGAAGTCGGGACACGTCTGTTCGCGTGCGAAGCGATAAAATTTTGTTGTACAAAATTTTTAAAGAAACAGTATTGTGGAAGCAATAAAACAATTACTGCTGCAATTTATATTACTATAATAGAAACATCGCTCGTCTTACTTTTTATTCATGAGAATTAACTTTTTGTTTCTAAAATTAGTTGTAACTTTCTATTTGTAACAATTTAAAGAACTAGTCTTTTCTTTCAATGCGGAAAAAAAGTCTCCAATATGAAAATTTCTCAAATTTTTCTGACAAGACACTGTTCATAAGATACGATGAAACACACGAACTCGAAGATAGAAAAATATTTATTCTATAGTAAATTCTCTGCACCAAGCGTCAACTTATCTCACACAATTAACAATCATAAAGCTAAAGTTACGACACATCACCTTTAATGATAAGTTTGCGGAAAGGTATAGAAGAATATGCATATTGCAGAGACCGTGAAACGTATAAGCGCGATGATAGACATCAGGATGCAGATGTGCGAGTATGCGGCGGTTAAATATAAAAAGCGAGAGCTGTCAATTAATTCGCCGCCGCGAAACGCATGTTAAGTAAATATACCGGCCACCGTGTGGCAATTAAATACTCGTTATCGATCGCGCGGTCGCCGGAACACGGTAGTACATTAATCGGAAAGTAAGACAGGGGACTCGCGGAGAAGAAAGAGTTAATTTTCTTTCGTGTCCCACTTACGTAAAATCAAATTAACGCGACGCTTTAAAAATACAACCAGAACGGAAGACTCGAAAAAGTGTGAAAGCGTTGCGCCCATCGATCGCCACGATTGATCGATGACTTTTGGGACAATCCATTCACTTATTTTTTCTGCAGATCATTCCTCCTTTTAAATTCTAAATCATGATTTCAAATCAAACCATTTGATTCAATTTAAACTACATTAACAAATATATTAAATATTTCTATGACCGTAATTGATAAACAATAATAAACTAGAAGAAGAAGCCTATAACGGTTTTAAACTACATTAATTAATATTGGAGAGAAATAGAGTTTTCTAATGAAAATAATTACTTCATGAGGTTTGGGTCAACCGGAAAAAAAAAAGCGAGAGCAAGATTACTCTTCCTGTGGAGTGTGTGTACGAAACAGACATTGTGTTTTTGACGCCCGTGGAGAATGAAGGAAATTGATTAAATCGTGTTTTAAGACTGGGATGCAAGAAAGCTCTCGTATTAAGTCGCATAAGATGCATTAATATTCATGTGTCAGTTTCGCCACCTCCGGGTATGGTACCCGGACGGCTATGGCAGGTGACAGGCGGTTTTCGATTTCTTGCAATGTCGCATGGCGCGATTAAAGTCGCCGGCCAAACATTGCAGCCTTTTGCATGCGCCGAAGGTGACTTGCTGTAGCGTTTTCGTTGCAGTGCTGTGCAATTTGAGGCGATTTAATCTTATTGCATCCCCTGTACCGTAACTTCCGTGATTTTTTGGCGACACAAGAACAGGCAAGACCGTATCTTTATAATTGGATATGGACATAAGAATTACGAAAATATAATGAAATACGAAACACATTTTCCGCCTTTTCTTTTAATGATAAATTACGTCTCTTCCACTATTTATGACTTTAGTAATTTTATAATACAGCTTTGCGTTAACAAGATATATTTAATGCCAATATTCCAAAGTTACATCCCATGAATATTTATTATGTATCATATATACGTACATACTCGATTTATTTTATATAAAATAAAAAGATATCCCAAAAGATAACTTTTTTATCTATAGATCAAACAACTAATTTCGTAATTGCGAAAATACGATCTGCGATATATATCTAATCTTGATCGTTATTTTCAAAATTTATAAATATAGTAAAAGGTTAATCAAATCCGTTTAAATCAAGCAAAATCGGTTACTAATTGAACTATACAAATTATGTTTGTATATGCTGAATGCTTTTAGATCAAATTAATAAACATTTATAATAATTGTGAAAGAATGTAAATAGCACCTTTTTTTATATTTCGAAATATGTTTACTGACTCTTTTTCCTTCGTTAAATTAAATTATATTTTACATAAATATATTAAATATCTCAATCACAAAATACGATTTGTGATATCCTGCGATATCTAATGTTGACCGTTACTTTTAAAATTCAATAATAAAATAAAAGATTAATTAAAACCATTATCGAAAATCGAGAAAAATCTATAACTATGTTAAATTATGCAAATTATTTTTGTATAACATATTCTACAAAATGCTTTTTAAATTAATAAATAATTAAATTAATGAATCAAAATAAATGTCAATCTCAACTTTTCTCTTTTTATATTTATTGACTCTTTTTCACTATTATCAGCTTAAATGTAAACATTGATTTATTATTAAATCAATAAAAAACTTGTAATAGATCTTTTCTCTTTTGTTTTCATTTAATTGGCTTACACCTATAATAATTTGCACAAATAAGTATATATATTACACTTCGACATGATAAATTTATGAATTTTTAAATCCAATAATTCATTTTAAATTCTACTCGTATAAACAAGAATGTGTGCGTACTCTTTGAATGAAATAGCGTTTTTCGCTGTATCATATAGCCTTTTCATATACTTATGATTCTATCGTTATAAGAAGATATAAAGAAGAGAAGGATGCGGAATACATTGTGTGGGTGATGATTTAATATCGTTTATCATTGAAACAAGACGTTTATTGATGATGATGATGATGATATTGTCCGACGGCCTCAACGGAGACGCCGGACAGCATTACGTCGAAAAAGATTCTTAAACATAACAAGTTAACATCTATATAATAGTCGCTATGTTTTACAAGAAAATAGTCATCTCAGGTACAAAATGGAACCCTATCACAGACGTCACTTAAAGCTTTAATCACCTATGTACATGCGACCAAGTAAACCGCGTAAAGAAGTAAAAGTTCTCAAAGAATTTTCAATGAGGCTTCGCAAAAGTTTCTTTTGGAAGACAGCGATTTGTCGTTTTCCTCCTCGCGAGACGTCATTCAGCGGGAAGATCCTTCGTCATTGGATTGTCCGTCTCGATCACTTCGTCTGCTCCGGAGATCTCAGGATGATGTTCATCGTCGTTCGATTGCCTCATCACCAGGGTCTCCAGACTGCGTTGGAAGACTCAGAAGACTCACCGGACGAACTCGCGACACTCACAGGGCTCTGCGGAGGAGTGTACACGTTCTGGGGCACATTCGTCTGGCTCGTCGGCGCTTGAGTCGTCTTCGCCACAGCCGCCGAGGTTGCCGTCGGCAGCGCATGCTTAGCGTTAGCTGGACCCTCCAATCGTCGAAGACAGCCACCGAGGTGTCGCATGAGCTGAGCACCCGCAGCGGGATGCACCGCTGCAGCAACCGGCGTCGACAGGAAGGTTGATACCTCCTGGGCACACTGGGTGAAGCCATCGCGAAATCGGTCGGCGTAGCTATTCTCCGGTGTGAGTGTGAGTCTCCTGGCGGCGCGTAGCGTGTGAAGATGACGCACCGTCAACTCGAGAATGTCTGCCTTTTCAAGCTTCGCCACGTTCTCACCCTCAGCCTGCAGCGCGGTGACCATCAGGTCCTTCAGCTCGTCCAGGCAACGATTGATGCGGGCACGTCGCTTGCGCTCCAACATCGGCTTCATCACCTTGCGGTACTGATAAGTGCGCGACACTGGTTCCTCGTACTCCATGCCGCTGACCGGCGTGTAACCCGTGTGCGGTGACATGATCACACTTTATATTGTCACTGGTCACAAAACAAGGGATAACTGAGTCCAGTGAGAGTGGATTCTCTTGCGGATGTCCTGCGTTGGTTTCGGACCAAATCACCGATCGACGATCCGATCAAGGCTCTACTAGAAGAATCCACAGTGCTGTCTCGTTAACGTGTATCTCGTAATCGGTTCGAAATCGAAAGCACAGTTGAAAACGTTTGACGTTTATATTACTCTTTATCCGAATAGTACTGTCTCGCTGTTCTCGGAGTGCCGAGAGAGAGAGAGAGAGTGCGTCTGAGTCCGTACGTATTCGTGACGGTTCTGAGCCGCTGGTGGGGTACAACCCGTTATTTATATGCCGCGTGATGCCCCACCCGTGCCGCCGTCGTCCTGAGCCCCACAGCTGGGTGACGGAGGGGTCCGAGGGGCACGGTGTGCTGAACCCTGCAGCCCGCGTGCACGGCCAGCCAGCAGCAGCCGTGGCGTATCGTGGGAAGCTCGCGGGCCGGAGCGTTCCCACAGATCGGGGGGCCTGTTGGGGCCTGCACAGGTTCTGTGCCGCTTAACGCCTGCCGGGCCGAGGAGGGGGGGCCCTCCTTGCGAGCAAAGAGCGCGAGCGTGCGCTCGCGCGCGCGCACGGGAGGGGACACTTCGCTCACCGAGAACACACCTGCACGCGGTGCCCTAGCACGACACGACGCGCCAAACCCGCGCCGAGAAACACGGGCGAGAGGCGAGAAGAGGAGAGCACACGCCACGACGCGCGACCAGCACGAGGACGACTCGCGCGATCCGTCGCGCGGTAGAGCGGCGCGAGCCTCGATCCTCGCGCGCCGGAGGTAAAGATTATCGCGATTGAATCTACGAAGGACGCCGCTTCGCGAGGGTATGGGCTAGATTGAAACGTAGCGAGAGAAAACGAACTTTCTCGCGCGATTTTCGAGTCATTTGTAGATATCATTTGCCGATCGTTTGTGATTTTCAACGACTGATATGCATTCTGTTGTAAATGTTATACAGCTTCATTCAATATTATATAAATGAAACTGATTTTATATATGAAAGGTAAGATGTGGTAACTTTAAAAGTTACTACAAAACGATCAATTTAGAAATTAAGCATAGCGAGAAAAATATAATTTTTATTATATCAGATGAAGTCTTCTAATCAGAAGTTAACTAGAAAATGAAAAACTGGGCTTAAGAAACGCTGCATCTATAGATATATCTTAATAATCGTCGTGCGTTTTCACTCAATTTATTATACACTGAAATATAAAAATCTAGAGAAACGTCTGTAAGAGGAGTGTTTACTCGATCGTGCCTGCGGACTAAGATAACGATGTTTTCAATCGGTGAAACAATATTTATAGGACATCTAAACATCGCTGTTGGTTGGCGCGTCCGTGCTCGAGGCACATGACACTTGTTGATTTACCGGATTACCACCGACGTGGTACACGTGCACGCGCGTGTCGGCAGCACTCCCGGCACTTCCTCGGAGTGAATCACGTCTTGGCGAGTAACGCCGTGTCGTAGACTGGACCATTTTGCGTTCCTCTTCGCGTAAAATGGAAATAAACATCACGTACGCGGCTCGCCCACGTTTGTTTCATCGCGATTATAGTTCCATCGAGATCATCTGTATATAGCTTGCTTTTGTTACGTTACGTCATACAAACTGGAAACGTATAAAAATTTCTTAAGGAAAAAATTCTTATGAAGTTTTAATGACTGAGTCTCTTCTATATGGCAGTTTTATCTAGAGAGATGACAGACAGTGTCGTTGGACGAATTTTAGCCATAAATACTCTTCAGCGTAGGAAAAAAATTCTGATATCCTCTATCCAGTTGAATCACCTTTCTATTCTGCGATGAAAAAATTCTGTGGATGTATCCTTTTTAGCCAGTATATTCTTTGAATATTTAACTATAATTAACTAACCCCTATGATCTCTTCCTGCTCTTAAAAGATTCGCGTAACTTGAGAGAATTTTGCATATATTCCACTCGAGATCAGTCCGATACTAGAAAATCTCTCGAGGGTTTCTGACAACCGGTTCCGGTGCAATCGGAGCGGGGACCAGGAGCCGATGTTTTGAATTATAAACGTACGTTCTTAATGATCCGCCCATTCTCGGACTCGGACGAGCTTCGCTTGTGGGACTTAACGAGGTGTTTAGCCCTTTTGGAAGCCGATACCCCAAACAAGGCCCCGCTGAGTGGGCCGGCTGAGTATTTACGAGCCTTTGGGTCTAAACGCAAAGGTAGCTAGTCGCTTCGAAGGCGTTCGCGCGCGCTCGATCCGGATATTACTACGATGTGTCGTATTCATGAAAAGAAAAAGAAAAATCTGCTTTTTCAGGCATGCGATCGTCGCTTAATCGCCGATCTGTTCGTGATTGCAACGGAAATTGATACCAGAGGAACTTCGTCGCAGGAATTTTTAGGACTCAAGAAGTTATCCTCCTCTTCGAAGAGGTTCGCTATAATACTGTATCTTTGTAAGTAAGAATCTTCTGGTAGGAGATAAGTTTGGCCTCCATCTTAAGAGGCTGCGTTAGTCACTAAAAACTCTTCACAAAAAGATAGCGTGAACTTAAAGATAATATTTTAGAATAGTTTCCTGTAACAACAAAGCCCACTTTTGCTCTTTCTTCGTTTTAAACGAGATATCACTGAATGTTATTCTCTCTGTCAGTACTTAACAATGAGAAGTAATACAAAAAATGTGTAACAGTTCTGTTATGAAGATAATATATTTTAAAATAACTTATCGTAATAACAAAGTCTACTTTCCCTCTTTAATTCTATTTTTTAAACACACTAAATATTATTCTCTTATAGCCAACAAAAAATAATATAAAAATATGTGTTGCAATTTCTACGATATCCCTTAGATAAAATTTTTCTTACATTATTTTCAGCAGTTATCTTCGTTTCCGTATTGCACAATTATACAGATCGAAACACTCCTCTCGTGGACATTTAACTGCGATACAAGAGGCTTCAAGAAAATTTTCTCAAAACGCTCGCGACATATATCAGCTTATTCTGGCAAAATGCCAGGGCTTCTAGATAGGCTTGAGCAATTTCGTCAGTCCATGCGTGTGTCATGTATTTATTAATAACCCTCTAGTAGCAAGGTGGACTTTTAGAACATACCTATGTACAGATTGAGTCGTTTTTTCTAATCAATAAAATAGGTTAACAAAATAACACATTTTCTTTTTCTGTTTATTTATAAATAAAAAATATAATAAAATTTACTGATTTTAAATAATTATAGTAAAATATAAAATGTTTTGAATGACGAAACTATAGATCGCACCCTATCTCAACCCTATTTAAAGGATTAATCTTTGTATTCTATTAATCTGAGCACGATCCACATTACGTGTCTCTTACCTCTCGATTCAAACTATCTCTTTATCTTTCTCTCTCCCTCTTTTGCTATGTCTTATTTATCATTATCAATTCCCCTTTTGAATCATAGTTTCTGCGCGTTAAGTACATGCGTCGAACGGACGAAAATAAGGCAGGAGCGACCGCGCGCCGGTAGAAGACCGGTAGGATAATTACATTGATTGGTCATACAGGCCGGATGCGGCGGTACGCGCGCGCGTACGCCAGTTAAAGCCCCGACGAAACGAGCGTTATCCGCGCCGATGCGGCGCTACCGCTGGGACACCGGGTACATACATATTACTGCCCCACGTTAACAACTTGTTACGCCCGCTCACCATCGGCGGCGAATGAAATGAACGTTGATATTCTCGTGGCGGGAACGCGCCCTTATGTGATCCCCGACGATGAAGTTCATAATACGTTTCTGGGTACGATGATGGATTTTTTTTGCACTGTCGATCGGTCTGCAGCAAATCGTGCGCTTCCTTCATCGAGAGATCGAGGAAGTCTTGACCTCAAGAGCAAGGGAGAGAAAGAGAGGGGAGAAACAGGAAAAAAAAACAGATACGTTGGGATTTGTCGTAATTCGCATTAACATTACACGTGACCGTTAAGTCGACATTTTGGTTGTATAACAGGTTTGTCAAGCATATTAATTAGCTATGCGAGATGGTCAAATTATAAGGTTTCCGAAATTTTTTTGAACACTCGAGAAGTCCTGCATCTGACATTTAACTGATCCGATTGGCATGATAAGCGCGATAAGCGGAAGATCGGCATGACGTTAATTAAGTATAGCATTGAAGCATGCATGAGCGATGGGGGGTATTATTATCATGATATGATAATATATAATAATGTTAATAATTAGAATGCATAATATTAATTTGTAATTTAATTTTCATAATGATACTTATAGTGTTTCTTTAACTGCTAATTTTTCTAATAAAGCTGTATAACTTATTTTTCTTAACCATATTAAAGCAAGTTACGATTTAATACTTATTCAAAATATGAATTTGGCTATTTAATATCAAAAAATTCTGATAACATGTTGATAAAGAGGAAAAAAGACAACAATAATATTTATAAAATCTCAGCTACGCACGTGTTAAATAATCTCTAACTATACGCTGCTTGCGCAAATAGCAATTAATCGACTATTTTCATTTAAAGACAAACATTGATTATCTGCTATTATTAGTCAAATATATCACAGAGCGATGTGCAAGAAGTATACACATAGAGCAATAATCGACCGCGTCTCGTAAAAAAATGTAGAAAAGATATTCCAGGAAATAATCAAGCCGGCGGGCTTGTTTAAACATTACGGCTTATAATTTATTATTAATCGGTATCAATGAAGTAACGTGAATTATAACAGCCGAGACTTTATTCCTCTCCTGCCTTCGAACCGCATAAAGCAAAGCAGTATAAATAAACGATCAACGTATTTTCCCCAGGCTAAAGCAACAATCCTCGATCCCATCACTCCGAGCTACAGTAATATTTACCGAATCCAAAGTCTCTTCAAGGGGGTTTTCTCGACACTCCTCGACCTCCTCGTGCTCCGCTTCGACGTGCCCGAGCCTCTTCACGCTCCTTCCCAGCGACCCCGTCTGTCGGCACGTAGGAAGATACGAGGTCGTCGATGCTAATTCGTCGGAACACTTCCGCGGAACAGACCTCTACTTCTTAAAGACGGCGGCCTCTTCTCTCCCTATTTACCATGTTCCCTATCCTCAATCCCTCCCTTCTCATGGTCGTCCATCATTTCTTTCCATCCCTTTACTGACGAGATTCTGTCCGTCTCTTTTCTCCTCGGCGTAGAATGGGTAGCCTCGCCTCCGAAATTCTTCCGGTTGTATACTCTTGGCTCGTGCTACGGAACGTGGGAATGTTCTCAGGCCTGGAAGCCGACCCCACCACACGGTGGAAACACGCGTTGCAACGGACCGCATGCGGTGTGCGCAGTGATGGGGTCGAGCGGGAATTCTCGTGCAAGCTTTACCTCTGACTATCGATCGGCAAATTGTTCGAATTAAACCCGAATACGTGTCGAATCTTGTGTGTATCCAAAATGAAAATAATAAGTACAACTAGTGTGAGTATACTGAAAAAAATTACTAAACCTCTTATATATTTTTTTTAATAATACTAAATATTTTCTTATAGTAAATTAATTAGTGTTCACGGATTCAGTATACTTTAAATTAATATATATTTGTTCGAAATTAACGTAATCAAACTTTTTCTTTATTTTGAAGATTAAAAATCTTAGAAATAAAGATGTAATTTAAAATTATGTAAAGTTGAATATATTTATCATAAACAAATTTTCACACCATATTTGAAGAAAATGATAGGGTCTACTAGACTCGCCGATTAGAGTTAAGAATTTATTTTTAAGAAAATTAATCTATTACAATTATACTCCAAGAAACTCAGTTTTTATAGTTTCATTCAAGTATACGATTATGAACGTCTCTTATGACACAAAAATTTAGCACACATTAAAATATATAATATCTACATGTAGTTTTTGTACTTATTGCCAACTCGCCGAGTTCTCCAGCACGACATCAGTTTCACCCCATCGCTAGGTTGGCGTACACGAATGTGGCGTATTGCGTGCGTGTGCGGGACGCGTACACACGCACGGGCGCACTCCTCCTCACTGATCTCATTGTGCGTCGTGAGGTCCTCTTTGTGAGAGGAGGAGGCAACCAGCCGGTAATGTAACCTTAGCACTGCCCCATCGCCGCGTTGTGCACATAATGCGGAGGCTATTGTACGCAGCACGGGCCACATTGTTGTCCGCATCTTGCAGGTACCCTATAACGCCGACGGCGTTGTTGAGGGAGCCGTCCACGTCGTTCTCTCTTTCCTTTTTTCCTTCGCAGCTACCACGTTTCTTCTTCTTCGCGAGCTCGTTCTCGTGGCGAATTACGCCGGTATCCTTGGAGTAGGTCGCGAGACCGGTATAATATACCGTGGTAATATATTAATACTCTTTTTGTAATGGGATTGAATGATCGCGACAAGACAGCCATATATGGATAAAAGGAATGTTTCCTGCTGATTTTATACAAGCATTGTTATTTAAAAAAATCGCGTAGAACGTACCATTGATTTACGAATAATAAAAAATTACTTTATTATTAGATTTAATAATCGCGCGTGAAGTTAAATTTAAAAATCACTTATATAGTATATCAAGTTTGAATGTATAAACTAAAAATTAATTTTCTGTTAATAAGGATATTTTCCAATGTTAAAAATCTTTAATTTCACAAATCATTTACAAGTTGGTATTCATAAGCCATTCTCATTTCAAAACCGTTTTAAGTAATGTCTTAATTCTTACTACAGCTCTCTGATTGATTCATAAGATCTTAAGAGACTGTACTTAAGACAGTCTTAAATATAAGAATCGACTATTAATACTAGTCATAGAATAAGAAATAAAATAAACAACGAGCTTTATGCTTCCACTTCACTACGTAAATATATAATTTATAAGTAAATTTACGTACGTAACTTCATCCTCCTTATCTATATTAAATATTTAAATATAATATATAATATTAATATAATCTTCATAAATAAAGATAACAAATTATTCTGATGATGCGAAAATAATATTGTATTATTTCTTGTTGTCAACACCATCAGATAATTGAGTATAACTTTTCAAATTAAAGTGTTCAACGAAAGCCCTGCTAATAATATGTTTGGTGCCAGCTGCAACCTTGACGACATTATTGCAACTCAATAAACTTTATAAGAATTGTAGCCTATTAAAACAACGTTGATATAAATAAAAACATTCTCATTAAAACGAAACAGATCGTTCTTGCCCGCATACTGTATTATCTGTGCATTAACAAAAAATATAATTATCATATTATATTTTTCTTCGTTTTTTTCCCTTATATTTCTGCATATTTAGCCTTGCTTCAATAATTCTTCATTGCATTAAATAATACCAAACCTGAATATTAAAGACCATTATAAAGTTAGAGAGTGGCGGAGCTGCAGAGATCTAAATCGTAAAATAAAATAAATCGCAAAAGTGGATCGCGATAACATCCTTCAAGTATTCCGCTGGCTGATCGTAAATTTCGAATTATGCGTTTCATTATATTCAAAGCATGATTTTATGACTTTTGCGCACGCACACAAATTACGTCGAATGGAGGCGAGATTTTTAACCTTATGAAAGCGTTCTCGCATTCAGTTTGCTTCTTCGCATCTCTTTAGGCAAAAGTCTGCCGAGTGTCTTTTTAAACGTCTCATTACCGCCCCAATTACGCGCTTGCATTTAGCATAAAATTAACAGCGATATCAGTAACATGGTTAAAAGCGAATTTCAGGTTCCAACGAATACATCAGACCCATCTAATTATCAGCAGCGGGACGCATGTCACGATTAATAAAGCCCGTCTACATCTCGTATCGTGCAATTCGCCGACACTTTCGGCGTCTCAAAGAACCTCCATCATGGAAGAAATCAGAATCACGTCCGTTTATTTTCGCGCGTCGCGATTACTTCGGGCTTCTGCAATTTCGCCGCGTGTTTCTTATTTCATTTCGCGCGGAGTTACGCGTCTGGACAAGGTGGCACAAGTCTCGCCTGTATTTTGCGAGGAGGCATTTTTCACCGTTTATCTTTATCTTGCCTTCATTGTGCATCCTTCTCGCGGTCGCACCATGATTCCCGTCTCACTTGTGCCACTCTGTGCATAGTGTTTACGTCGCACGCTGCCTACATTATTCTAACATCGGTCGCCAGCGGCAACGTCCGTCACTTTTCCGTCTTTTTGCCGAACTTCTTCTACGTCTTCTTCACGTGCTCCTCGAGGAATCTACCGCGGCAGAATTCCCTCGCGCTACATTTGAATAATTATACTACGCGCGCGATGAAGTCAAAAATCGGCAAGTTATTAATCTCGAAATACTACCGCGCGAGTCTTCAAAGCTTAGACTGTAATTTTTATCGGGCGAGACAGTCGCGGCGATTATGCGAAACTTCATGTTTCCTCAGACAGGAGAAAGTGCGAATGAAGCTCTCCTCGACGTTGTTACCAGCTTGTCTCATTGAAAGTCATCGTACGCGATTACATTCATTTAAGAAAGCCTGTAAAATGAAAGTGACACTTCTGTGAAACTTCCAGTTATTAATGGTGTACATCTGATTCTCTCTGTCGCGTGTTGTCCCATCGAGGGACGAACTCTGTGAGAGTGTTCCGAAAATATTTATCTTAATATACAACCTTGGTAATCAGTATAAAACAATTTCAATTTCTTGCATTTTCTTGGAACAGGCGATAATAAGAGCGAAAGAAGGATTAACAAAATATTAAATATAGGATGAATGCCCGTTTCCATCACTAGATTAATTTTAATCTCGGTTCAACTTACTTTTCATCTTCTTATAACTCTCAGAATTAGAACAAGATAACGAGTTAACCCAAATTAAAATTAATAAACTACATTGAGATGAAACGGGCATAAAAGAAACATCGATTTTACGTAACTGAAGAAGACTAAATAAGCCAAAACATTTTGTACACGATATGACAATAAACTGAATTATAATCTATAACATCAATTATTAATGCTCGTTATAGACAACGATTCTAATTAAGCATATTTTGAAAAATATTAAATTGTTATAAAAAAATAATTTTTTTCAACAAAACCGCAGTTTTTTAATTTATTTTTCGTCAGATATAAAAGGTTTATGTCGTTTTAGGCCAAGGCTGTGTAATTTATCTTGGTATTTGCAATTAAATCGAAAAACACAAAAGTGTTCCAGAAAGGTGTAAACGCAAAAACTTTGATACGATTCTTCGATATGGGCAGGATAATTATTATGCTGACGTTAATTCGTTACGGATCTCGAACGTGTGCTTCGCTACATAAAATAGTGGCATGCTTTAAATCATCTTACGCGTCGGCTACGTATATTCTGCGGATTCCGCAGACAGCGTGTACGTCCAATCGTAATTAAGGCCGCGAAGTCTTCCACTTCTTCGCTTGCTTCGTCACTCTTCTCATACTTATCTTTCCCCTCCCCCTCCTCCGAGCTCGGCTTACCGCTGGGCTAATGTAGGATCAAGAGTTACCTTTTACGCCCGGCCAGTAATAACTCTCATCGTTTTTCACATGCTACAATGTTGAAGTCGTGTTCGTGACGTGTACGCCTTACGTGCCAGCTGCGAAAATCTTTTTATGTGGATATACCGATCCCCGTAGACTGCCGCGAGGCATTAAACGAGCCTTTAATTACCGGTGTTAATCTTTTTTTCCGATGTTAATACATGAATTACGATCTTTCATAGAATTAAGGACTATCACGCGTCGTCTTCAATGGCAATTGTCAGAGGTAGGATACGTGTCGTTGAACCTTTTCTATCTGGAAGAACTAGTTCTCGTTTCGACACGTCGGTCGCTTCAGGCGAGTGTCAGTCACGTGTCTTTCAACGGTGTGAGCACAACTTCCAGTGCATTTGATACAAGCAAAACAACATCGGTAGCCGCAGTTCACCCTGACGCAGACAGCATTTCATTGGGCTGAGTAACGCAGTCCAAACACTCACCCGGAATTCCAGAGAAGCTTATCACGCGACGAAACAATCGCCTTCCGCTCCAAGCAAATTGCATGAATGAACGACGAAGTTATCGCTATACGTTCGAGAATGTGAAATCAAACAGCTAGTCAATTTGCTATCGATTGAGTAACACAACACTTGCCTATGTTACGTGTACAAACGTCAGCAATAACAACGTCATAATGTCTTACAAGCAAAAATTTACTTGATACAAGTTTGATGAAAAAGAACAGTTTTATTGAAATATCTAGAAATTTAGCTGGATACAAATTTGAAAATAATTTTTTTGAACCATCAAAATAAATATGTAGAAGTCTTAAACATTTTGATAATAATACTGCAAAACATTTTCACTTTCTATATATAACATCTAAATTGAATGTTTAACATATTATTTTAACGATCCAAACAAAATTATTTTCAAATCGATATCTAATTGTTAAATTTTTAGCAAAATCATTCTTGTAAGAATATAACATTCTACGTTTCCAATTAATGCTTTGATGCTTTAATTAGATTTTTTGCTGTTATAAGAATTCAATAATTATCTTACAAAATTGATAACATGAATCAATATTCATCTGCAGATTTATTCTCTCTCTCTCTCTCTTTCTCTCGCTCACTAAACTGTACAATATTGTATTTTAAAAAATATCAATTTTAAATTAATTACATTTCCATTTACGGTTTATAGTGTGCTGAATATGATTGGGTCTGAGTACTTATGTAAGAAAAATCGCATCGTGTTCATCACCAGCGAGCTTCGTGTCGTACGCCCAACGTGGTCGATTTACGGAAGGCCGATACGACCGACAGGCTCACAGCGATTAATCGAGCTCGTGCTGATGGGACGGAGTGCCTGCGCGCGCGACCGAGCTTACGTAAGGCTGACAGGCTTTACTGCTCAATCTGGCCGATGAGGTGAAAGTCGTCGAGGATGGTGCCGCGAGGAAATGAGTTTAACGACTTCGAAATCGGCCGCGCCGGCAGTCAGATTGAGATTGGGCGACCGTTGCCGTTTGTAAAATCGTCGTTTTCCGTGATTTACGTCCACCACGGTTAACGCTGATGAGACGTCGCGATGTCGTTTTCGTATCAAAAGTGTGGGAACGACTGTTATTTTCTCCATTGACCCCAATGGCATCCCGTTTTTGAAATTAAATCACTTCAGGCAATCGGCATTGATAGCACATAATAAAGAGATATTTAAAACGGCTGAGATAGGAGTTAAATAGAAGTAAGTAAAAACTTGGAACTTATATCTATATTTTGTCTTGTACTTATTGTATGTATAAGATAGAGAATATATCACTGTCTTCTACACATGGAATAAAGTAAAATAAATATAGATAATAAATTATACATCAGAATAACTTGTAACAGTTAAAATTTTAAGAGAATAAAGTATTTACCTTTTTTTACAAAGTTTATAATTTATAAAATTCTTATATAATAATCTTATGTGAGATCGAGGGAAACGCATTTTGATAAATGCATACCTGTCTCCGGTAGCAGCATTCAACTGAGAATTTAATTACAAGATCTGTCTATCTTATCTAAGAGCCCATCGGCAACTAAAGAAAAATAAAAGATTACGCTCTCGGAAAATGACTCCCTTTATGACCCTTTAGGTTTCAAGTCCTTTTGATCTTTGTATCCAATCTCCTTCCCACATCTATCTCTCAATGTTCCTCTTGCATACGATTACACTCTCATTCAAAGGAGCCGCTCCGATATCGTGAGACAACTTAATCCGTATGTAGCACACACAATCAGCCATCAAACGGATCTCCTTCCTGCTGAAACGTTAAGTGACCAAGATCCGACATCGATCCTACTTGTTACATTGCATCATCCGCTTGACTACGAAAGCAGAAACAAGCTGCGATTAAATGATCGATCAGTTTAATTCTCAGAAAGTGCTCCGGAGATAATATAAAACAATTTCGAATAATTAACCTTGCAGTCAAGAATAATTTGTTCACTTTTATAATACAAATAAACTTAATTCAATTTAATTTACAATATGCTAGTTTAGGTATTCGTGTATTAAAGCATTACTTACTGGGTACGTAATTGTTAAGAGAGAGTGATAATCAGAACACAAGTTTCTTACACTTAGGGCACTTCATTTTTGTTCGCGATGACACCTTTATATTTTTAAATCTATTCTACAATGTGCTCTTTGTTTTCTGTTTCTTGCTTTTTGCTATTTTCTACATCTTGTCTTTTTGCCTCTTAGCCTGTTTTTCTGTTGCTTGAAATAAAAATTAACTCTGAAAGAAACAAGAAACAAAAAGCTCATTGTAGAATAGGCTTTATATTTTTTAAACAAATATATTTTACAATGGAATAAAGAAAGAAAATTCCACTTTTTTCACGATTCGATGTTGAAAAAATACCTCTGTTGGCACACAGGTTACACAGATGCGAATTGACAAACACAAGTTTAGATTTATTTTATATCCTACCTCCGCGAAGACTCGAAGGATACTAAAGGCTTTTGTGCATAGAAAGTGTAGAGGTGACTCCAACTTTTTTTATGGACAGCACTATGCAATTCGTTTTAAGACTAGTTTTACAACTGTAAAGAAAAGTGTTGATGCAAATTCGCACACAACTAAAGATTAATATCGCTTGTATATTTATTCGCATTAATCACACAAAGTTCTAATCACAAAAAATATTTTCGAAATTGATATTATCATACATTTTATCAAGCATATGATTTAATGTAAAGTAAGAAACTGGTTCACTAATTTATTCACTTTTAATGTAACGATACGCTTTATGTAACGATACATAACATCCTCATTTAACATTAACATAATTTTTACTTGAAAAATTGACTGCATTTACCGCAAAAATTTTGTAATAATGACAAAATCGAAATGACTGAAATTAAAAACCGTCTCGCAAAAGGAATCGAACCGATCATTAATTTAAAGACGTTTGTCCGCTTCTCGCGAAGAAACGATCAAGGAAGGCTAGCAATTCCGAAGCAATGACTTCTGAATTCGGAACGATTACACGGAATGGGAACCTACTATTTGCCATCGATTGCTAAATGTAGTCGAATCGTTTCTCAGAAATTAGAACTTCTGCACTTTGTAATCGTTGTGAAGAATCTGTTGATTAAAATTTTGACTGTAATTCCAGAAACTCATAGCAGACAGTTTCAAACGATTATTGTAACCTCGTAACCACCGCAATCACGTTCAAATTCGTTCGTTTAACCGTGAGATGAGAATTAAATTGATTCACAAGTCATTCAAGATAAGCTTTCTCAACAAGCATCGATTGCTCCAAAGAGAATCTGCTTGAAAAATTTTTAATCAAATATAATTTAGTTTTTCTAAGAAACTTTATGTGTTTTCTTCAATATACTGCAGATGAAATAAGTTATAATTGTTTAAAATATTGCTCTTTAGAAATTGTTTTGTAAGACATGATTAATATATATATTATCTCTCCGTCAACAAAGTGAAATTTTCACTCTTTGTTCACATATTCGAACTTCAATACAGATTTTTATATTGTTCAGAATTGTAAAAAAATCTGAAAAATTTCTTACATGTTTGTAAAAACTTCAACAAGCTTCCATTATTATAGAAGTTGGATTAATGGATTTTATTTTTATTTGTTTTTTATAGATTTAAATTGATCTATCAGGAATTCACAATAAAACATCAATTGTGCCTTTAAAATCCAATACTATTCATAAGAGTTAAAAGTAAATATTCGCGCGAACCAAATTCTTTACAAAATAATAGTGTTCTCGCTATATAGCTTTCTCGCGATTAAAAGCGGTCACAGGTCCAGGTGTGATCACCGAAAAAACATCGAAAGATGCAAGGAATAATTACTCGCCATCGCAAATGTAAGACACAAATGTACAACAGTTTGATTCCAGGGCCATCGATGGAACAGTTACACTTCCTGTTGCTTCAGCATTAATTACTTGAGGGAGAGAGAGAGAGTCGAGAGGGAGAAAACGAGATCGAAAACGCGCACTGGTGGCACGCGAATTCGATAAATATCAAAGTGACCGCATGACCCGTTTAGCAGGACTCGATTACAAACATCAGGTGAAGATCGCGCCAGCTGCTGCTCGTCCTGGCCCTTGTTGACGACGGTCCGCAACGAGATGCACACACGATATGTGATTCACGTGGCTCGGCCTCGCCCGGTCATCATGATGTAGGATGTACTGTTACGGGCTTGGACGTACTGTTCACGACACGATGAAGAAGCGCCGAGGTCACTGCGGTGCGCTGCAATTTTCGCGGTTAGCATTTTTCTCATTTCTCGTCGGTACGGGTAGTACCGTTACTTCTCGTGTTCGGGTCCACTATAATCGTTTTCGTTGTCGCCGTGAGGCCCGACTCCTCTCGACGCGTAACCACCTGCTTCGCGGATCGGTCCGATACCAACTCTGGTGAAGTCAGTCGGGCAACGGTGTCGGGCGGATGCCCGTAACTTCCATTTTTAATCGCGTGTGGATCGCACGAGCCCCTTGAGCATCGCGACGACATCGTTGTCGTCTTTGGTCGTCGCGGCGGCTCGTAAAGTCTGGTAACAAGGTACGCGTATCGTGTTTCACGAAATAATCGAGATCGCGATAGAAATTATGTGCTGCAGAAATGCGTCGATTGCAGTAAAATTTAGTTGTCAACGTGCATTTTCGAGAAAGCAAACATAAATAAAATAAAAATCTTCTAGACTTACAGTTGAAAAATAATTAATTTTTTTAATGTTAGAATGCAAAAGTTCTATATTCAAAAGATAACTTAATGTGAACTTACAAATATTAGAAATATTAGATTAAAGGAATATCATTAATTTATTTTACTTTTTCATCCTAAATCAGTTATTTTTCTGTTTATTAAAAATCTCTCTTTCAGTTGTTAGATGTGTACCTACTATAAAGATAATCTTAATTTAAAAAACAGATTAAAGAATATGAACAGTTAATTACAAAGTCATCTTTCAGCTAAAATTATTAAGATTTTAATAAATGGGAGGAGTAGGTATTGAAAACGAAATGATTCGGTCCGAGAATAAAGAGACCTAGGCTTTCTTTTAACTAAGATGCCGCCCGGTAAGAAGCAGAGAAACGATGAACTACCCTCCTACGGCGTGGAATTGTGGAACACGCCTGCGATGTAGATCCACGATGGGTACCACGTTAATTGATGGTGCTTGTTAATTAGTCCGTTCATCGTTTGCGCATTGACGAGGGGCCGCCGTCAGTGTCTAAAAAAATAAGGCGCGGCTACAACGATGGTATAAGAAGTTAATTTTAGACGGCCACTTTGAGATCTTGCGCAGCGGTAGAGTCATCTGGAGACCCCTCGATTTCTAATAAGTGTGCCCGAGCAGGATCCTCTAACTCTATTAAACGCCTCGAACTTTCTACATAATTTGTTACTCGCCATGCGACATTTTACGAAATTTAAACCCTCGGTTTTGATGGATCTTTGAATATAATCTGATGGTTCACACGAAAAATTTCTCTTTGGAGAAAAATTTGCATTTCAAAGATACATGATGACTAAGTATCAAGATTCATGACAGCTGATGACCATGAATAACAAATCGAAGATTTCTTGACTATACGTGAGTGCGATTGAAAACGCGCACAAAAGATGCTATATAAATCGAGGGATAAGTGGAATTCATGAATTTCCGCGATCCTTTTAACCCCTCTGCCCCCATCCTTCTTGTTAAAATAAATTCGCTCCCTCACCTTCGTATTGGCATTTAAAAAATCCAATCTCACCCTCGCTTTTCAGATTGGAGCCCTAACTATCCGCGCGTTCCTGGCTTAACCCTGGCTCGTTTAACACCCTTCTCGGCCACAAGGGCTGAGTGGGCAGCTCCTCTTTTCTGGATCGAAATTAGGGTCGAAAATCATAGCGTCCCTTCAGTCGATCTACGGGGTTGCCCTCGTCCTCGTTCTGACGCACAGGTGGTACCTCACCTCGTGGGAACGCTGCAAACGGTGTCTTCCCGTGTTACAAGGGGTCCGTTTGCAGGGCTCCTTCGAACGTAGCGGACCCAAAAGCCCCACAAGTGTGTCCCAACCAGGATTGTCTCGCAATTCATCCGCACCCCGAGGCGTTCATATTTCATCAAGCGATTGCAAAAAATCTTATAGTACGTAAATTTCAAGATACTTAGCAATATTCCCCGCGATAAAAAATTCTTGAAACGTATTTGACTTGAGACAATAAATGATAACTAAGAATAAAATAAAAATAAAGTAATATTTCATGGGGATGTTGTAAATCTGCAATTATCATACATGAGCAATATGCGCGATATATAATTACATATTACTTAGCATATAGATAAATATGTTCTGTTAAAATAAGAATGTCTATGAAAAGGCCTTTTAGCTTACTAGAAGACACCCTCAAGTATTTTTTCCTTCTTGCATTGAGCCGATACTGAAGTAACCCCGAATGAGACCATTCTGGCGGGTGTCGGTAAATAAAGATGACCCGCAGGCTCGTTTACCTCCAGTCGAAGCTATTCTTTTTTTTTTCCCTTGCGCGCCACGCATGTACGCACAATGCGTACACGGGCACGAAAAGCACCATGGAAGGAAGTGTGCTGCTCGTGTGCAGCTCGTGTGCTGGCCTTGCGTCGGCATTCTACTGTCGCCTGCGGGGTTCGCCTCGATCGATCGTTACTGTAAAAAAGGCCAGCTCTTGGCCCTTTCTTATTTTCGTTCAGTTAGCCACGTGTGACTTGCCTGCTCAATAAATCGACCGTGCTGTACGCGTTGATTCGACGACGTTTTCTAATTAGAACGAACACAACCTACCGTGCCGCGTAGTAATAATCCGGCTAGCTGTAACGGTCGCCCTATTATTTCGTGTGATGATTTGCATATGCAAACCCGCAGAATTAAACGTACGCATCAATATCCTCCCTTTCGCTGTTCATGCGAATGAATACGCCCACAGCCTCGGTAGCAATTTGAACGCTAATTATTACACTTTTCATTATCGCTACCTATCGTATGGTATTTCCGATAATACTTATTGAAGATCGGACGACAACTCCTAACCGCGACAAGTTTCGATCGATTCAATTACGACTCTAGCGATAACTATTATTGCTCCTAATTACAGACGATCGTATAAATAATTTCATCCTCGTTCAGTCATATGAAAAATGCTAATGTCGACCGGTGTTTAATTGGCCTTGTTTCCCATGGATAAATATCGGTATGAATGGATGGACTTCGACCAGATGGTCCTTAGAAAGTTCATTATCGCGACCGATCTGTGCCAACTGGAGCCCAATGAAATGCGGATACCCGTTTTTGTGACGCGCACTTTCGAAAAACCTCGTTTCGAATTTCAAGCATCTTAGTACTGCAAATGTATGATCTAATTGGCAAGATACTTAAAGCTGATTGGCGTTTATTGTCGCAAAAATGCGATAAATAGGTAGTTACAGTGTGAGTTTCATTTATCCATCTGTAGATTCACACTTTCGATACTATTTTTCATGATGAGGCATGTTATTGGCGTCATGCTTGATAAAGCTTTTGATTATATCGAGCAGTTCCAATTGAATCATAAAATTTTTTATCTATACGATTACATATAGAAAGTAATTATCAAATTAAAAATATCAATATATTGAAATAAATCTTTAAAGTTAAAATTTATTAGAATTTGCCTTACAAGTATTATAACAATGTCCATTTCTATTGATGTAAATTAATTATTTAATTTTTAAAACTAGAAAAAAATAAAGTGTTAGTTAAACCAAGTTAATCTACATTGATAAAAAAATTATTATTCCATCATTTATATGGCAAATTCTAATAAATTTTAATTCGCTTTTTTTTTTCTTATTCATCCTCAATTTAACGTCAATAGCCGCCATTGATTTAAATGTACAAATGCCGTGATTGTCTAAAGTACGAAAAGACCTGAGATATCGGCGAGGAAATACGTTTGCAGCGTTTCATCTCGGATCATGCTTCGCCAGTTTTATCTTCGCTTGGAAATAGAACGGTTAGCGCGCGCGCGGGCGTCTCACATGCAATATTCCCTCATGTCGTGGTTTTATCAAAACAGCTTCTCCATTAAACGGTGGATTCTGCTAACAACATTCACCGTCGTTTGCATACAAATAGTCGAGGTGAGCGCATCGTCGCTTTCCCTTCGAGGCTCCGCCGTTATCGCCACCGCCGAAAGTAATGAGCGGAGATACGCGAGTTAATAATTTTCGTTCGGCTGACTCGATCCCATCTTCTTTGCGTGACACAGCGAGTGTGAGAGAGAGAGGGACCCGTTCCGATAAGATTTCATATCTCTCAGGGATGCGAGTTTGCAGTCTCATATATATACATATATACACGATGCGACAGGATGCGTTTAGAGAATTTCGCGCTCCTCTCGTGTGCAAGCATCTGGAACGAGCGATATCACGTCAGCTTCTGATCAGAAGTCCCTTTCAATGTTGAATTTACTTTCCACCAGAATTCACATAAATTCTAAATACGTTTAAACTGAAGTCGTTGAGAAATGTTAATATATCATGTTATATCAAGACAGAAATAAGGAGGAATTAGTATTGGCAATTAATGTAATGATTAATGTAATCATTTAAGTTTTCATTTATCTACTTGTTTCATCTACAATTTACTTATAAAAAACCGACACATTCTTATCTAAAATTATTATTAAAAATATCGATAATTCGATAAATTTTATTGTAGACCAATAGAATTATTGTTATTAAAGTACTTTGTTTGTAATTTTCGGGAAATAAATAATATAAAAATGCTTGACCAACGTCAAGTATTTTTTAAGTATCAAAGGCACTCAGGGAATCACGAGTGGCGACGGTTAGTAACTTTATCAAAGCGGATCAGATGAAAGGCATCCCCGCGCTAAAAGTCCGGCAACTAATCCGATCACGGCATCGGTGATGTCGACATTAAACTCGCAGGCTCTCAAACTCGTTTCTCGCCTCCCCTTTCGCTCGACGCAATCACCTTCCCCTCCAAGGATTAAGTATCCCGATCAAAAGGACCCGAAACCTGCGTACATGTACGCATCGGCGGAGATCCGGTTAGTCACGCACGCGGCGAGACGCTCTTCCCTCGCAAGACAAATCGACGACACACTTTACTCCAATGTCGTTCTCGAAGAAAAGGCTCGGAGAGAGATCAGTGGATTATTTTTACGCTATATATGGGAACGCAAACTAGATTTTTACGTGATTCAATTACGAAAGTTTAACCTTTAAAATAAGCAAGTGACTACGGCATAGTTTTCCTAAAAATCTTGTTCTGGAAAAGAACAATAAAAAAGTTATTGTCCAAAAATTAAAAAATTCATTGCTTTTACATTTCTCTATCTCATACAAGGGTAATAATGTAAAGTTAATTCTATACATACTATTAAAACATAAAATTTTTATTTGAGATGTTTTAAGTACCCCATTTATTACACCTACTTAAAGGCTAAATTACATTTCGCCCTTAATCTCTTCGCTGCAACTTCCAAAAACTTCAAAGTAGCGAAATGTTTCTCTCACATTCATATCACGTCTCTCCATTCAAATTATCATAAAACAACGATTAACACCCTTTACTCGTCGGATAATTCCTTGCTATTATACCGTTACGGAATATTTTATTTTGGTTGCAGGTATCAACGTCAATTCAATTGCTTTGTTCGAAGCAATTGAAAAGTTTCAAGGATACAGAGTTCCATGCGTACGCGCACGCACTGGGCATCCGTTCCGTCACGCATCCTGTCCGCGGCGCCGCCCGGGTGGTTTTCCCTTTGTCAGAGGCAAATCGTCGATGCAAGCCGCGACACGTCCTCCAACGGCCTCCAGAGAACAACACATGCCTTCACACCACGCGTTCCCATAATGCCCTGCCCAGAAGCGAGCTCGTGCCTTTCCGTTTTACCTTCTCTCGTACACGTCGCCGCCGTCGCCGCGGAATTCGTTCCTTCTCCTGCCCATCTTCTTCGTCGTTGCCGATGGCGTCCTGTATTCGCCACATCGTCACGAGAGAGACGTGTCGCGCGTGTTAAGTCACCGCCATAAAAGCCTGTGTCCGCGGTCGGTGTTATCGCGAATTTGCGGCGATCGGAGTTGGTTCCCAGTAAAGCGAACGATCCCTCCTCCCCTCTTTTTTAACCCTTTCACGATGAACGTCCCTGGGTCTGGCTAAAGACGGCGCGGGTATTACATCGCTGAGTACAAGAGTCCTTTTGTATGGTCCTTTCACACTTGTGCCTCGATTATGATCTTCTTTCACGCGTTACTGTGCACGCGTGAAAAGATCGCACGAAAGAGGAACGTACAATGTTCTGAGATGTTTTCTTACTCCAGAACCTTTAGCTTTTGTGCGATTAAAAATAACACGTTCGATATTTTAATGAGGTCTTGTCTTACGTGATAATGTCTGTTTGTCTTGCTTGAGTAATACGTTACTCTGCAAATCTATACAAAAAACTTTGTGCGCAGTTCTCCGGAGTTTCATAATCGTCAGAAGTTAAATTATCGCAAAGATGAGAAATCTTGTAACATAGTCTGGTTAAAATTCTACAAGAAGGAAAAGTATATTATTATTTTCTTGTACAAATATTGTGTTATTGTAATATACAATTTACATTATCTCTGTAACATCCCATTCAGATTACAAAATGAGACAGTATTAGTTAGAATGTGTGAGATGGTATATACATATACCTTTATCCCTTTCAGAATTTTAATTACATGAAAAGAACGATTTTGCAGAAGTATCTACAAATTTAGTTATATAGATACAGATTTGAAAATAATTGTGTTGAATTATCAAAATTATTATATAAGGCTCAAGCATGATAAACAATGTTGCAAAAAATTTTTGACTAGGATCTATAATAATTTTGATAGTCTAACAATATTAAATCTATTATACTTACAATCTATACTTAGCTAAATTTTTAGATATTTTAGTAAAACTGTTCTTTCAGTGTAGGGATCCTATAACAGTCTACCCATGAGCGATTTTGTCAAAATCCTATGTGCGAGAGAAAGAGAGTATATGTCTTTTCTCTCTATATCCGAGTATAGATCTTACTTAATTTATATTGTCTCATTCTATGGCTTTAAGATTATAGAGTGAAACATTACATGTATTTTTCTTATAAAATTTTGACAAAATTGCTCGTGTCCAGACTGTGTTCCAGGATCTCTAATAAAGATAATGTAAAGGATTTCTCTCCATCTCTCTGTCTCTATCTCTAAAAGTTATTTTCATTTCACGATCTGCCTTAGAGATCGTCCACTCCGAGCAAATAGTCATCAGCGACAAGAGAGAGGCAGTGACGCGGAACCGCTCGGATTGGAGGGCGGCGGTGAACTCGCGTTTCTCACCTAATAGAACCAACAAACGCTTTCTTCTGCGAGTTTCTTGCAGTAAGCGGAAAATGCGTTTATGCACGGTAAAAGACAGCGAATTCCCACAACACGAGTGGGACTGTACGAAACCACAGCCCGTGAATGTTTGGCTTTTCCGTCTATACGGCGCAGACAAAAAGTCACGCGGTTAATCGCGCGGCTCCCAGCACACCCATGGAGGCCCATGCAGTCGCCCTTCTTCGACGACCGTTTTCTTTATCTCGTTGTCATTTTTTTCAGAAACCTCGATGACGGGACCGGCCGAAGACGGGAGCCAATCATCGGTATTTCTTCTCGTCTCTTTTCGCTTCACCGAAGCGTGAACGCTGAGAAGCGCTCCGATTCGGTACACCTTTAAGATTTCGATGGGCGTACACGTCGTTTTAATAGGAAATCGCGGCTATTATACGGGCTAAACAGCGTGACACGTCGGCTCGACCCTTATTCCCTCGCGAATTAATGAGTAATATTTAGATTATTATGTATTTTATACGGATAAAAGAGTTGCAATCGATACAGAGATGTGTCAATATAAAAAGTTTCTTTAAAATAGTGACTTACAAAAAGTGTTCCGATGACGTTTGTTAAATAAAAAAGTTTTTGCTCGTCTGACATTTGGTTTCCTTTTTTTTTTTTTTAGAGAAAAATTTAGTATAATAAGATCGAAAGATCTGCGGTATTCTGACACGTGTGCGAGAGTAATTAAGGATATTTTTTTTGGTCGCAAATACGTATTTACTTTACCATAAAGCAGCATGAAGTAAGCACTTCTTAGAGGTTGAGATATACTTTCTGGATAAAAAAAATCGTGCGAATTTGTTCTGGCTTTTTTTTCCATACAGAGATTATCATTTTGCATACATAGAAGATTGCGTCAGCTCTCGGTAACTGTCTTAATGATCGCGCAGTTTTTATTGACGATTCTGCGAGTTGCGAACATCAAGTGCCTGTACGATATATCGATATGTACGCATGTCATACACGTCCGATTAATGAACGTTCTCGAGGCACGTGAAATTCTTGAGGATAATTGCAGACCAGAAACAAACTCGCGAGAGTAAGCGTCTGTCTGCTTGTAATATCGACCTCAATCCTACCTTTATGGTGTTCTCTTCGCGAAGAAAGTTTTAAAAAGATTTTCCTGTATTCCTTTAGCGGAGAGTCTTTGCTCCCCTGAAGAATCTTTATTCTTCAGAGATAATCTATGCTCTTTTCTTAAAACCAAAATTAGATATGATAAGCCTACAATGTACTCTTTGTTTCCCATTTCTTGCTCTTTATTATGCAATATCTTTTGCTTTTTTGCTTCTTATTCTTATTATAAAAATATTGAAAAAATGCAAAAGATAAAAAAACAAGAAATAAGAAAAAAAACATTGTAAATCAAGTTTTGTATAATATTTAAAGTAATAATATATTTCTGTACTTGCAAAAGTGAATATCATGAAACGCTGAGTAGTTTGGGTCGAGAATAAACTATAAGAAAGAAAAATTAAACGATAATATATTATGGAAAATTATGAGTACGCTTTAAAACTTTTAGAGTGAATTGTCACTCTGAAGAAAAATCTCACACATTAAAAATTAAGCTACTCTTATTCACGACTAACTCAATTTTTATTTCTTACATTGAGATTCCATTACAAAGAATTTAGATAATAATTATTAGGGAAAAGTACAAGATACAATATATCGGATTCTAAAGACGGTACGAGAATGATATACTGGAAAAGTGGTTCAGAAGGTCGTTAGAGGTCGTGATTTTCAGGTTGACTGATCACGTATAATGCAACACGCTGCGTCGACGGCATACGCTACGTCAACCATGTACAATGATGCCAATCACACAGTACGCGAGTAGAAATTTCTATCAGCTGACTGAGGACTTCCTTGTCGTGAGATTCCGTTGAGAACGTGGAATCACATGTTGAAAAGTTGAACGTTGCGATAATTTCACCAATAATGATATATATAGAAACATGTCAAAAACCGCTTTTTTTCAAATGTAACAATATAATTCTGCATGCAGCAGTATTAATTTTTACACACGATAGGTTCATTCCTGTCCTTTTCTTTAAAATGCCAAGAGCATTTGATTAAATATGTTTGCAAAAGTGATGAAGATTAACATCAGACGAGCGATCTATCATGTTATAAGGAAAAAAAAATCATCGTTGTATACTAAAGTTAATATTTAAGATCCGTTTGCAAAATATAAAATATAATGGAGATCGATCAATTAATTTATATATAATCGTGCTATACAACATATGAAAACAACAACAGTTTTCCTGTCCGACATCGCCATTGACCAATTTGTAACTTTTAATTAATAGCACGACGAAGATCGTCGGCCATGAGAATAATGATCGAAAGTGGAACCGGTTCGACGTTGAAACGCGGATAATCGGGTTGTGCAAATTAGCGTAAAGTATTTAATCAGTAGGCCTTTATTCGGGAAGGGCACAAGCCCCTTTTGTATCCGATTCAGAAGAGCTTTTGCAATTACGTTAGCGGAATTGTCGAACGATGAAACAGGAGTAGCATAATAACTCGTGTTTTATTGCAATAACGCGGAATTACGCGTTAACCTATGTACCATCGAGAATACAGATCAGCGGCCAATTTTGTTTTTATATAGTATTATCAACGGTAATCATTAAGTTAGTCACCGCATCAAACGATCGCGTAGATATTTATACCGAGGCATGAATTTGACGGTCAAGCCTCGACGATTCGTAGAATCACGTCAGATGGCTTTTTTTATCAATAAAGATCTTGGATATTAATGATCATTAGCGCAGTAAAAATAATGTAACCTCATACACAATGATTCGCACCGATTGCATCGAGTTTCATTGGGTAACGTACGTTTTCCAGTTACGGAGAAGTTCTATTATTATATGACGTCATTATCTGACAGAGCGATTACTGTAAATAATAAACGATACTTCGGAGAAGAAAGATAACGCAGAAGCAATCGGAAAGACGAAACAGGTGCGTCGTATATGCGCGAAGGCGCGTCATCCGCGGAAGAACGTGACACGGTCAATCAGTTCATCTGATGATTGCGATCGATCGTTCGAATGACGAACAGCGATCGAAGCAGAACACTTCCTTCTCGAGTACTTTAAATTCGCTCCAGTACTTCTTTCTAAAAGGCAAGAAGTGCTATCAGAATTAAAATACGTCATTATTTAAGAGTAAAGTATTATTTAAAATTTTATATATATATATATATATATATACGAAAGAATAACTTAATTTTTTTATTGAAATTAGAAAATACAATAATAACATGAATTATTTAATTATTATTATAGATTAATTAACGAGCAAAAACAATATTGGATTCTTACTTAACCATTTCAATTATATTTAACAATTAATAAATATCATTTTATTTACTAATTCAATTAATTGACGAATATATATTTAAAATTTAATAAAAATATTTTTTGCTCGTAAAGTAACTTTATACTTTATAGTATTATTAATGTTATTACAAAAGAAGCCAATTAGTTTGTTTTTAGAAAATATAATTGATACGTTTTTATGCGTGCCATATATGGGATATCAAATTACGTACATTAGTACTCTTATAATAATACTTATAGTATATACAGAGTATATTTACGTAATGTTGATATTATTTGCAAAAATAAGATGCAATTTATGTGAATTAATGCAATTGTCCCTTGAACTCCAAAGAGCGAACTCGTTTACTTGAAAATTATGGTTTCTTAGTATTCGACATTCAGTCGTAAGTAGCTGTACGAGAAAACGCCGGAAACGACGCACGCGTTGTCCTGAAATTACGACGCGAGTCACACGATTAAGTCAAAGGTCAGCACTCGGACGAGCATCGTCGTGGTCGTTGTCGTCGCTGAACGAGCGGGTTCCCTCGCGCGTATAACGCCTGCACGCGCGATACGGCGGCGTACGCAGTGCGTGTACACACACTTCTCGTCTCGATAGAGGCTCCGCTTAGGAGACCGAGGTGACGGAGTGCGGCGGGATGCGCGTGACGTCACGTCCGGCGCGAGGGCACTGAGTGTGGGAACCGGCGGCAGGTGCGTCCGAGAGTCAGCGAAGAGAGTGGAGTAGGGCTGGGAGAAAGGGGGAGGAGGATCTCGAGAGAGAGAATCCCGCAGGAGGGGGAGTGGGCAGGAGGTGAGGATCGAGGGTGACGAGGGTCGGTGGGATGAGGTGAACCCTCTTCATCTCCCTTCTCAACCTCGTCCTCATCATCCTCCTTGTCACTCACACTACCCGGAGAGGAGGGACAAGAGAAGGGGGCAAAAAGTAGAATCCCATACCGCATGCCGCCACGTTCTGCGCGCACGCCACGCACACGACGTACGTGTGTGAGCCGCGTGTAACACGCGATCGTGCTGTGTGCGTAAGCACAGAGTGTGTCACGTGCAGCACGATGGCAAGAGAACCGACTTTACCTTGCGCGTAACTAGGCTGGAGGGATACTATTTTTTCAAGCGCGGATCGTAAATGGAGACAATTGTTTCGCGTGTGAATCGACAGATGTTACTGGTTATTTTAACATTGAAGTTATTGCATGTCGTATCGTTGTTATGGAGCTTCTATACATAATATGCAATATAATTGGTTAGGATCGCCAGATTCGCAATTATTCTAATTATAATGATCAAGTTACTTGGTCATTATTTATTATTCTATCAGCCGCGTTAAAATATCACCAGACTACATAATAACATTATTGTAGACCGGATATTCATGTGGTGTTACTAATTCTTTTTCAACAATCGTCACGTTTTCTCGTGTGAATATCGTTTGCGTGTATCCGCACATTTTACAAACGTCTATTACATATAAACGACATACGCGACGCATGTATTGACATACGCGTTGTCTTGTGATAAGCAGCATTACGTGGAATACTGGTACCATGATCTCTGGATCTTCAAGTTTTCTGCGTGCAGATAGACGTGCACGCTTGCGTGAGCAAATGCATACGTTTCCTTTCAAACTAGAAAAATTCATGAAACACGATGTACATGTCTAATGACACTGGGAAGATCCAAAGAATTGACTTCTAAATATATCAAACATTATTCTAATTAGTTTTTTTCAAATTTTATTAAAAAAAAGCTTTGTATCATCTTGAAATAGATATGCAGAATGTAGCACATTTTGCATTTTTACAATTGTTTCTAACTAGTACGTAATTCTATTAACAACTTAGCTAAAAAAATATTCTTTCATTGAAAAAAAATTTAATAATTCGAAGTTATCAAATATAAAAAATATAAAATATGCCCACAACACTCTGTTTTAATTTTAGGTCGTTTTGGATACAAGCAACATTTTATTCTTAAATTTGTCAAAAATAAAAGAGACCGGAGTCCGGTTTCTTCTTATAAAATATCTTGTTAAAAAACAATAACTAAATAACCCTGAATTATTTGAAACCCAAAAACAGTAAAAGAAAGATAACAGACAGAGAATCGCAGACGGAAGAAATATAAAAATATGACAGCAGGTGGAGTATTAACATTTTTTAAATTCACTTGAAACCCAAGTTCTGTTTATCTCAATGAGAAAAAGAAATGAAGGCAACGCGAGAAGAAACGCAAAGACGGTAATTGAAGCGGAAACTCGCTTCGCTTTCGTAGAAACCCGCGAGACGAGTCGCGTGTTCGCGATTTGTGGTATTGCCGAAGGTCGCGCCACGAATGCCGCAATTTTCAATGATGTTCCTGGAAGTAATCGCGCGCGCGCGAAGAAGATCCATGCTCTCTATGATGTTACTTGTTGAATGAACCTTAAAGGCCGGGTATTGCCGCGTGTATTGCGTGAAACATCGCGTTCGCTCGCGGCCTGCACGCACGCCTAATGATTTATGCGTAAATTATACGCAACAGTGTGATTTATCGTGCGTCTTCCTCGCGTGTTAAGATACTCGCGTCCGCAGGCAGCTGTGCCGATAGAAGCAGCGTAAAATTCCGTAAATTTTCGCGCGAGAGCGAGACATACGTCGACATCTTGAACACGAATACGTTACAGCAATTATGCTTTTCGATGTTCATCAAAATTTATATTTTATTGCGTTGTACGTTTAATCTGTCCAAGAAGAAATTCTAAAAGAAGACATATTGCCGCGGGAATCCGTCACTTCCACGTATATTCAATTTCTTCTCTTGTACACGAACACACGCGGATAATTAAATAAATTGCGCGGTCCGTGATGTGGGAGAGACAGACAGTGTTGTCTTGAAAGATAATAAGGTGCTTGTGCCGCAAGTAAACGGATCATCGTCAAGACGCATCACTGCTTTCCTTGAGCTACACGCATCAGAATAATTCCCGAATGGCGCGGAGAGAATTAATTTTGTAACAAAGATATTTCCTGATATCGCTCTCTTATCGCAGACGGCAATTCCATTGAGAATTTTTAAGAACTCGATAGCACTGTGACGTTAATTGCGACGAAATCGTGCAAACAATCTGCAATGTTTACAACGTTAACAGTTGTATAAATGAGCATGCCGATGAGATTGGAATAACAAGCTTTTTTTGTTCGCTCGCTGACGCAAAAATATTGATGTATTTTAATAATAAGTCATGCGTGTGAAATAGCAATAGTTCAACTTTTACATTCAATCAGAGAGAAACATAGCAATTATAAAAGTAACAACTATACAAGTTTTATATATAGAATCAATGGACATACTTGAATAACTAACGTACATACACTATTAAATTTATAATATCAAATTATACACATAATTTGAATTATTTTTAATCTATAAGTCACCATGGTTCCTACTCAATACTAGAATTTTAGAACAATGAAAAGCTAAACAATTTAACTCAAGAAAGTATATTAAATTTGATTCAGATTTAGCTTACTATTTATTAAATGTATGTGTTAATATATAATTTATTATAAAATTTATATAATTGTTATTTTTACAGTATGTCTTTTTTGGCTTTTTTCTTGAGTGTGTTTATGTATATAAGAGTTCTTATATACAATTAGAAAGTATATTAAAGTTCTTTTGTGAATTTTACCTCTAAACTTTAACATCATTTCAAAGAAAATTGCAAAAGCATGAAAAATTTAAAGATAAAAAAGGAAGAAAAATTACACTATATGCGTCTCTATATTATCCAAATGTGAATGTATTGATAATGAAATGTAGTCTTTCCGATCAACGTCATTGTTAAATTCTTCTTAATAAATCCGAGATGTGATCTATGCGAGCTAAGTGAATTCCTCTATAAAAATGCATTGTACCATTTGTGTGTAAAATCGTTCGCGCGTTGTCACGTCGATCTTTTCACGTGAATTTGCTCGGGAACGTGTTGCTCTCATGAAACTTTCAGAATCGTAGCGACTTGCGCCGATGTATTTTAACGAACCGTTGAATCACGGCATCCTATCTAATTACGCACGGCAAGGAGCCACGGGAGCCGCAAGGGCGTGCGCGGATGTGCGTGATTCGGCGTAATCTCACCATGAATCGATACCAGGCTCGCCCTCGATGCAAAAAGTCGGGATGTAGCACCAGATGAGCATCCGGATAAAATTATATAAGGTTGTGGAATTTATAGATGCCGTCTCTGTGTAGCGGCGCTGACGCGCGCCAGTAAAATCCAACGTCGTAAAAATTCTTAGATTACCGAATAACTGTTACCGCGGCTATAAAACTTTCCGTTAATTAAGACTCGGGAAATAAATGAAATAACATTTCCACTGCGATGTTAAACGATGATAGACTTGAAATGAAAACACGAAAATGAAGAAATTTACATTTTTACGGATAAGGCCTATAATTTTAATGATACGCACGAATAATATATTGCTTCAATCTTTTCAAATTTTATCACTGACATTCTTTTTTACTTTATTTGACGCGCAATCATCGTTTAAAGAATAACAAGTAAAAGTGGATCGAGAATAGTGTTCAACGTAAATATAAAGAGTGAACGAAAATCTTTATATTAGTAAAAATGAGTGAATAGTACAATCGAGGCGGATCTTGATAGGCTCAATAATTTAATGTAAATTTTTATAAATTCCAGTTCAAATAAACTTGACATTTGTCGCGCGATCTTGAAACAAGACTCTGACTGAAACTGGAACATTTAATATCACAAATAAAATTGGCAAGTAATTTAATATTATCGATGCTAACAAGCATCTTTAAAGCACTGGAAATAATTTATTGCAAAAAATAAATCAGCTCAGTCGGGATTCAAACCTGAAGCCCTCCAGCTTCAGTTTAAGACTGTATTTCAAGACCGACAAATAATCGACGCGCAGTTTGTTTGAACTAGAAATTGTAAAAATTCACATAATATATCATTATAGGCATCAAGACCCCTTAACCTCCTCGCTCATTTCTGTTAATAATAAAGATTTTCGTTTGCAGAGTAGATTAGGATTTTCTGGCGGTTATTACACACGCGAATCTCGCGTTTTCGACTACGCGGTGAGAACGGATTAAAAGGCGTTGCTAAATCCGCGATTATTGACGCGCCCGGGGCGGAAATTCGCGACTCATTTCCATAACCCACTTCGGGACGGTGATTTTCGCCGCGAGCGCAACTGAAAAGCGCGAAGCGAAGTACGAAAGCCGGAGTACTTCATTAACGATCGTAAAGGTGATGCGGCCGGTCCGGCCAATGACGAGCGCTCTACTGCGACCGGAGCCTGTAATCATGGACTTATAATAATCTAGTATCTTCGCTCCTGCAAAACCCGGCTGTAACGACCTGAAATTATAAGCGATATCAATTTTATACTTACAACACCGGCTGTAAACGCCGACACACCTGTCCAAATGCCGCGGCCATTCATCGTTCGTAAAGAGTAGTTGTAATAAGCGCAAGAGACTGCCAGTCTATCACGGGGTTTTTCCACGCAGTTAATATTTTTACAATTATGCATATCTATCACTGCCGTTCTGTATTACAGATATTTATATTTAATGCAACATTATGAGTGTATATTACTGATTAAATGAGATAGAATGCGATAAAAGATAGATTACAAATTCGTGCGATTTAAAGACAAATTTTTAATTAATTCTACAGAATTAGTTTTTATATAAAAGAAAATAATCAGTTAACGTCATGATTAAGAAAACTTTCAGAATAGAAGTAATGCAAAGCAATCTAGAATAATGAGTCTTAATCTCTTTTTACGCCATTAATTAGAACTATTATAATTATTGCAATAATCATAAATTAAAATAATATTCTTGATATAAATCAAATTTGTAAGTTTGTATACAAAAGAATTTGAATGTATATAGATAAAAGAATTAAAATGAATCAACCACAAATGCTACACAACATGCTGAATTAACAAAACTTCGGCTAACTTTGATTAATAGTTATTACTCTCATTTTATTTGTTCATCTTGCGAACGAGCGAGTTTTTAATTTTCGATCTATCTACCGTCTGAGATATCGCAGTCATAGACTGTTATTATAGCTTTGCCTACGGCTACCGTTTCGACCCTAATAAATTCGATCGGATCTCCGATCGTTCTTATCCGCTCTCAATCTGTGTAAATTAACGTTCGTTAATCATGAGAAAGCTCTCGTGAGCCCGAATTAAGGAAGCGAACGAGATGGCGGAGATCGACATGCGCCTGTTTTGGGACGATCGTGGATGAATTATTTATGCTCGTGGAAATACACGCGCGGACGCGAAACGAGATGCTTCCTAAGCATCGTCAGCCGTAATCTCAGCCGCAAATTTTCTCGCGCGAACAATTACCAGCGGGATATTATCTCGCATTTGAGACGCTTTCAACGTCACGTGGAAACGCGGAAACAACTCGAAATCGCCGCGCCGCTCCAGGAAAGCGCCTATCAAAGGGCGCCGACTCGCTGCAAATTACGGTGAAATTGCGGCGAAATTCGTTATATGGTATATCCTCCTGAGGGATTTTGCGGTGCCTGCTCGACCGTTATACGCGCTTACGATTACGTATGAATCGCCTCTTCCTCATCATTCCCACCCTACGTTTCTTTTTTCCTTTTTATTGTCGAATCCGCGAGAGATTATGTGGTTGCATAATTGCATCGAGACCGCCTTTAAAACGTAAGAGGATTCACTTCGTAACCCTCTTTTAAAAAGCAGTTACGTTGTCATAATTGGAAGAAATCAGTACGTTTTGTACGCATATAAATATTAAAGAACTCTTAATCTAAGTATAATCGTTTCGTGCAATCGAAGACCTCACACGAATGACAAAAAAATCACAAGGAAAAGCCTCACTGTATCATTTGGGTGACAAGATTATTTTGGAAAAATAAAATCTTCCGGATAAAAATCATTTAGCTTAACTCACACACATTCTAATTAATATTAAACATAGATCTGCAAAATTTTGCTTTTTTTCTGCGGTTTAGAAAAAAAAAACGTAGTTTAGCATAGTTTTTTTTATCTAATTAATATTAAACATAGATCTGCAAAATTTTGCTTTTTTTCTGCGGTTTAGAAAAAAAAAAACGTAGTTTAGCATAGTTTTTTTTATACTCTTACGTCACGTTTATGAGATAAATGTAGTTGAAAAACTCGAAAAATGCGTTTTGGACTATGTTTGAAAATTCATAGCTGATACGAGGTGAGAAAAATTTCGAAAAAGATTCAAATTAATGCTTTAAACAATTTAATATAAAATTATCAAATATTTTACTGCAAGTGCGCATTTACTTTTTAGGATGGGTAAGTCGCACTTCAAGTAGAATAATCGCTCCGTATAGTCTCACTGCAAAATGATTGCAAATTGTAAAAACTTCAATAATGGATTTGACGTTCAAACATTCAAATAAAAAGTCTACTCTCTAAAACTTTTAGAGTGCACATGTAAAGTAAATTCTAACACTGAAAAGTAAAATCTCACTTTTAAAGAATGAAAACTGAGCCATTCTTTTTCAAGACTGCTTTAAAGATTCTCCAAAGAATTTAAAGAATATAGAACATTAGCTTTATCGACTACGAAGTTTGAAAAATGTTTTAAAATATATTTTCAAAGAGTTTTTATATCACTTTTCATAAAGATAAATAGAACATTCTTACTTTTGGATTCGAACTCACCGCAAAGTTATAAAAATTCTTGTTTTCCAAAACCGCAAAATCATACAGACCTATGTAATCATGAAATTAAATAAATGTTTATTCAAGTATTCGTTTAGTTTTGCATGTGCAAACATAATAAAATAAGTAAGAGTTGCAATTTTCTCATTTCAATTTAATCATCCTCAAACATCCTCCCCATGCCATATAAGGAACCGTCGACACGAAAGAAAAAAAGGCCACGAAGGGTCGAGAACCCTTCCTTGACTGACTTGGCCGAAATGCTAGTAGTATAAACGAGTGTATGATTGCAGGTTGCCTCGGTTGACGAATGATGAGCCGCGGAAAGGTCTCATTGCGACCGGAAATGTGAAGCGAGCTCAAAGACTGCGATTATTTAACCGACATTCGCATGCGAAGCACATTTAATCCTTATTGCGAAACAGCGAATTCCGCTAAACTCCTCATACTTGTCACGCATGAAAAATTTAAAGTCAATAAGTCAATTTATAATATAAGAATAATAATATCGCACTCTGAAAGATAAAAAATTGAATAACCAGCACAGGCAAAAAGCACATGCTGTCGCGGACTTTTTCTGGTCGGTAGCTTTTGCGCATTTCCTCCTTTATATCAAAGGGCAAAAGAAGGAAGGAAATTAATGTTGTCGACGTGTCGTCGTAACCGCGCGGCGAAAGAAAGACGTAATTGGACGTAGTTAACGCAACAGTATCGCCAACCGGCGTCGCATCGCATTCGAGTCCTCTGCATAACTACGTCCAATTAAGGATACAGGCATTTGTGTTATCTGGCAGCTCGAGCATCGTTTGGTAGCGCTGCCGGTTGCCATAGATGGAGCCGTAAAATTCCGCGAATTTGTCGAATACCCGAGAATACACTTCGCCGTTACAGCGACGTGGCAAAGCGATCGTGAAATGCACCACTGAAAGGTGCACGTGCGATTGCGATAGCGCGTTATCGCGGCGCGTTTCCTCCCTTGCGCTGCAAAATTTCTTTTTCTCTCTCACCGCTGATATAACTGGTTATCACAGGCATAAACGTAGGAAAAAAAAAAAAACTCGAGATAGCAGATATGAAAAGTGCATTTCAATCTTTTCTAGTTGATCTTAACACGTAAATGACACACGAACGCTTTTAATTGACATCCAGAGTTATAACTTTTTGTATCTGTATGATTCACCTAAGTAAGATTAATATATTTGTTGATAGTATAACGATACAATATGCATGCGAATAGAAAATAAATTGCAAACGCTATGTAGTACAATAAAATAATCGATGTTATAAAATATAATTTTTTAAAGAGCTGCTCTAAAAGAAAGTTATACGATTTATAGGTCATCTCGTGCCTCGAAACATTATTAAACGTCAATCAACTGAGAATAAATAATTAGTTAATTTAATCGCATAACGTATTTTAAATCCGTTTTTATACAGCTATACGTAGAATAGCGTTAGGAGCAAATATATCCACGCGAGCGCGCGAAATCCACATGGCGTTCACGAGGAGCGTTGGGCACGTCCTGCTCTCCCAATCGAGCGTCGCGACGCCCGCGCTTTTTCGATCCGCGCTGTTTCGATTCGCTTCGACGCTCGGTCGGTTTACGTTCCTGCAACCTTCTGCAACCCTGATAACGGGGGCTGTTCGCAAGCAACCGCCTGGATGCTTCGTCTTATCGAAAGCTTTCCGGGACTACGAGCTTTTCCTCCCTTTTTCCTTTCATCATCGAAAGGCGATCGGCGTTGCGTCGTCGAAGACGTCGGGTGGCCATCGCGACGCCCACCCGAGACGTCATGAAAAAAAATACACGCCGTTCACGTCCTGTCCCTCCCCTCCTGTCGAAACAACCGATACACGTACACAATCGCGCGCCTACGCACATGTACATGCGAGCGATCGCACGTGCATTCGCGAATGCTCCGCGCTTTCGTTACGTTTTATTATTGGCAGTCGGCCCGATATAACCACGCGTACTCTCCTGATAGGGCGTCGCAACGCCAACGAGCCGACGCCCCTAATTCCGATACACCCTCATAAAAACTGTATTGGCTGATGCACGTGACAAGATCAATTTCAGCTAATGTTACTGGATACTACAAGATGCTTCTGCGTTTTCGTTTCTAATTAGGAATCGTTTCCATCACTCTGGTGCATGACACACCTTTCAGTTCTCATTATAGCAGTAAATATATTTTATATATTATATATTATGACGGTGAATATATTTTGTATATTTAAAGTATAAAGAATAATGATAAGAAAATGGAATTAAAATTACATAATTTTAAATTATATTCTTTATCGCAGTAGAACATCCCTATTTCCAACGAATAAGTAACGGACATATGTGGTTTCACATAATCTCATGCGAAGCATAAATTATTTGTTTTATGTACATCGTAATTTAACATAAAATAGAACATCATTTGTTAGCCCGAGTATCAACTAATCTTTTAATATAGCAATTTGAGAAATAAAAGAATAATAAATATTTATTTATTTAATGAAAAATTTATTAGTGAAACAATTTTAACAGAGAAACGTTCTTTCTCTGAAAAGAATTAGAGATAAATTTTTCTTTCGTGAGAAAAGAAAATGCAATGCGTATTCAATTCGATTTCATTTTTTATTTTCTTTGGACAAATAAAGTTTTGTCATTTTTTATACTATAATATTTATAATAAAATTTCATATACCTTCTTTAGTAGAGAATTTTGCGACATGCGACATTATATAAACAAATTTTCTCAGACGCAATTATTATGCAGCACAAAATATTATTTCAATATTAAAAACTTAATTTATTGTATGTGAATATATCTAATACGTATTATAATTAAAATCTTATAAGATAAAGATCAATTTACAATTAGTCTCCTAAAAACATTTCTGTTCGTTTTCGAAAAGATATAAACGATGCAAATGAGAGAGAGGAGAAAATTACTATTCATCCTAAATATATATGTTCTCGCGCAAGCTCTACATATTCCTACATTCTCATACTTTCCCGAGCCCAGCACTCAACCGATCAACCTATTCCGTGGACTCCGGTGGCAAGTAGATACGGACGTGCTAGGGTCGGACGACGACGCCGGAACGCCGTCGCGGTCTGATGGGCGCCTGGTGCGGCGTCGGCTCCCGACCCGACCTGCGACACCGTCCACGCCACAGGTGTGCCGTCCCGACGCCCGTCGCTGTCCTGCCCGAGCACCCACGACGTCGTTCGTCCGCGACAGACGTCGCGACGTCGGTCAACCATCGGACCGTGCAAACGACTCCTGCGGAGGCCGACGACGAATCAACGACGGCAACTGCCCACCTGTCGCTCATCGCTTGTCGCGACTCGGTCGCAATGAGTTTTTCAACGCGGCGAACATGAGTATCAAAGAGCTTTGTCGGGTTGTCGTGACGCCGGCGTCATTATGTTGGCGACAGCGCTCCGTGGCGCCAGTCCTCGAGCGTCGCGACGCCGGAGCAGGAGAATACGATGTGTGAAAACGGTCCGCCGCCGCCGTAGACCGATCACTCGTTGACTGTCATCACTTGCGAACCTGAGATCTGAAGATTCGCGGTTTTGTCAACCCTTTGATAATGATTTTATTAATAAATTACTGTTTCTAAATGTACCGTTAAACTATATTTATTTCAATCATATGTGCCAACAAATTTTAAGAAATTACGTAAAGATAACGTAAACGTATATCAAATACCCAAGTACACTCGAATCATAAATTGTGTGACACAGAAATTCTATAATGTAAAAAAAAATATATTGTTAAAAAAAATTAGCTTGTTGGATCACACACAATAAAGCACATAATTAATTAAGAAGTTAAGATGCGATGTGTTTTATTCATATAGTAACTTTTATGCCAATTTAGATAAAACATTTTTATCGACAAACGCTCGAAATATATGTATAACAGAACTGAAAAGCTTTTTACGAAGCCTGTCAATTTCAATAAAATATCAAACTTTTGGTTGTTACTGTCCCAGATATATAACACAAAATACACATATGTGATACATCATTGAAATAATTACACGTGTTTCGAGGAGCGCAGTGGTCAACATCGTCGGAGCATCCACTTGTTACGCTTATACCACTCGACGAGCGCCCCTGAGAAAGCTCTGCGGCGCCCTAGCATCACGACGCTCTATCCGGCAAGCATGACGCGCGCGCGCGGAATCGTGCCAGCGTCCAGTACAGCGGGCGAAGCAGTGGACCTGACGACGTCTGACGGAGCTGCTCGTCAAACGGAAGACGTCGTCTGACGTACCATCGTGCCAGGAACACATGAACATGTAGGAAGTTGCGAGCTTTCCACTGGGAGCTTCCCGGGTAACCGAGCGTCGTGACGCCTGGCCACCCCGGTCGCGGCTCGCCAGCCGTCGACCGCGTCGGAGGCCGCGCCGCGACGTCCTCCGGAGTCAGGAGAACAACAGCCTTCGAAAGGACGCCGACGTCTCCTATGACTTGTCGCGACGGGCGTCGTTGCTGCGAGAAGTCGTGCCGGGGAAACATGAGCAGAATGGAGCTGGCAGGCGTCGCGACGCTCGGGGTTAATTTTAGAATCCCCCTGTGTGATCCCTACCCACGCGTGTGGATTGGGGGATGGAAATAGATTGGAACGCCTCCGGGACGCGCACGCGTGCTCGGCAACGAACGTTCGATCGATATAGTCGTGAAAGTAGCTTTCATGCACAACGCAAGCCGAGAATGTAATATATATATTCTAAGCTGTTGAATAAATTATTCGATTTTTATAATATCTATATTTTTGATTCGTGACATAAGCTTCTTTCGATGTGCTTGTATTCTTTATATCATTATTACAAAAATGTAAATATTATATTCTCCAATTATTCTCCATTATTATAATTATATATGTATTATAAAATGTATAATATTTTCTTTTTTTATTAGTGACCTTCATGTATGTATATCAAGTTTATGATATAATGGAAACATACGGAGCAATAATCTTAAGGGACAGCATGTAGATATAATATTCCATATATTATGTCCTTTAAATAATATAATTCTTGTCACGTATGTACAACTAAAGCTTATATAATTTATGCAACAAGCGTGATATTTACGATTAGTCGATTAGTCTCACTCGGAAACTTAGGAGAGCTTTTCATTAATATCAGCATACTAGGGCTGCATATGATAGAAGGCAGCATGACGGAAGCTTCTCTAGTAGTAGAGAACGGTATTTACGGAGCTTTCCGACGGTCACCCGACGTCCCGACGACGGAGCAGGAAATCATATCGCGTCGCCATCACAGGAATGACTTTAAGCTGACATACATACAAACCAAAGTAATTTGATCGGCAAAAAACGACACCGTGTTAATTTAATAGCGTGACTCGGCGCGTTGAAACTGATACAAATGAAAAAGGAAAACTGCGAACCAATATGTTGCCAATGACACGCAAAGTATAACTGTACGGAAAAAAATGGTATTGCTGAAATATCTAAAAATTTAGCTGAATACAGTCGGGAAATAATTTTGGTGGACCATCAAAATAATTATGTACGAATTACAAATGTGATGCAAAAAAAACTTTAACATTTTAGCAACTAGATTGAGCGTCCTACATAATTACCGTTAATAACGGAAAAATTAGTTTTGCCAAAAGTGCCTAAGAATTAACAGATCTGAGAATAATTTTGTTGAACTATCAAAATAATTATGCAAAATGCTAAAACTATAATTACTAAAATATGAAAACTTTTTCTAGCATGGCTTATCATACTCGAGTTTCCAATAATTGAGATGGTCTAACAAAATTATTTTGAGATCAGTATCTCTTAAATGTTTAGACGCTAAAGTAAAATCGTTCTTTCCGTGAAATTAAAAAAACATTTTTACAATTCGAAATAAGAAATAATAAGTAATGTTCAAGATAAAAAGCAAGTTGAATTCCAACTAATTGAAAACTAATTACTGGATCGAGCTGCACCTATCGCTCAACGATGCGAACTGGTGTCTATTGCGTAATGAAACTAATTTTATTACACCGCACTTGAAACGTTGTTCCCACATGCGAGGACACAGGACGCGAAATGATTTCATGTGGAACGAACACAAAATAAATGCATTATCGGCTATCGCACGTATCCTATGCATGCACGCGAACTTCGGGTGTGCCTCGCGTTTGTTCTCTTTTTCTCTTTCGCTATCGTTTTAACACGCTCTCGACGAGCAACATCCGACTGAATCAATTTCCGGTAATCCACGGCCGGTGGCGTGTGCGATTCTTTTATCGTCACGATGAAAAACGCTCCTCTCCCGAGGTCGCTTTCGATAGCGTGACCGTCGACACCGCTCCTTTTTTGTCGCTCCGCGCCGGAACGATCGCGAACGAGCGAGCGCGGCACGTAAACTTTTTTGTCGATCACGTTAATGCTCATGATTAAAGGCGTACATACGCCGCATGGTAGTACCGTCAGCAGAAACTCCATTTGCAAACGAAATCCGCATTCGGGATTAAGGTGACACAAGAAGATACTACCGTTCACATTACGTTCCGTTGTACGTTCTTTCGCAGAACCGAGGAGAACCGGTTGTAAAAAAAAAAAAAGATTAATACCTGTTCGTGACACTTACAAGGAATATAATGTAGTCAAAATTGCGTCTCTGAAATGGCACACCGTCGATAAGCGAAAACGATGTCAACTGAAAAAATGATCCTTGAGATATCACCGCGCCGATGGCGCACGAGGTCTGTGTCGCGATGGACTTGCGTGCCGAAAGTTGTTGTCAAGTGTACACGTATCAAATTGAGACTGCGATATCAAAAGAGATATTACGCAAATCAACCGATAATTGTTGAAAATTAATAACTTCATTTTAACACGGATTATTCAAAGAAGGCGGACTAACAGGACAAATAAAAGTATTGATGCAGCACTTAAACACCATTCATGATTTTAAAAAAAATCAAGGCTCACTCTATTTCTCAATCCTCACCGAATGCGTGACTTTTTAATGTCACGTCGACAAATAAGTATAATTTATTTTCAATGTAATTAATTAATAATTTTTTAATGACATCGGTGCGTGATCAATAGAATAGTAGCATATTGCGATTAAAACGAGCATTGCAAGAAATAATCTTAAGAGATTATGCAAGAAATTATCCATACTGTTTAAGATTATTTCTTACAATTAGAACTAAAATTAACATTTTTTATTTAAAAAAAAAAATGATCGATCTGAAGTATTTTAAGGAATTAAGGCCATGGTACATATTATATAAAAACTTAAGCAGTAAGCAAATTGGCCAATTACAGTAGAGATCGTAAGGCTATAACGTAAACAGTAGTAAATTCAATATTTTGATTTCCTTACTGCTTATACGTCTTAATACTAAATTTTTTGTATGTCATGGTCTTAATTCCTTAAAATACTTGAAATACCAATCATTTTTTCTTATATAAAGTTTCGTCGTCAATTCAATATTTTTTTGCAGGCACGTTGCGTTTTTACGGACGCAATATACAGCCGCAATGTCGGCCCTGTTGATGAATGGCCGCATAAATCAGTTAAATGCATATTTAATTCATCGCATATAAATATTGGGCCCTGACAAGAAACGAGCGCTTACCGAGAGGCACGATATAGATAAAATACGTTCTGACAGGCTTAAGCTCGTCGTGTAAACGCGACTTTGGAACCAGCGAATCTGCATATGATCCGATCTTTTAATTAATCGAAGATCGTCGTACGACGTAAAGTCATAAAACGCGACGAGGTTGCATTAATCGTTTAATGTAATATCTACATAATAATTGGCGCAGCAAATGGACGCGAGCGTCCCGCTCGCACAGATAAGCCTCTGTTGACAAGCGTATAATGAAGACATCGGTATCTCTGCAAATGTAACGCCACGCGTTATAGTTGGAGTATAGCTCATTCCGAGAGATTATGAGACTCGTTAAGCGTGCTCGTTAAGAAGTCACCGTCGCCAAAATTTGGAAACGAGCCACATCAATAAATTATTAAACTGAAAATTATCGCTCGAAAACATGTTTCGTGCAACGGTTCCTCGTCTCGCGTTAGGAGCTCTGGCAAAGTGCCGACATCGTAATTCCGTATAATACCAGCACTTTAGCTTTTACGTATATAGTGTGACTTTATGAGAATTTAACACGTCGTTCGAGTTTACGATTAACCACTCATTAACACTCGATTGCACGTCGGTTGCAGATTTCAAATAAACATTTCGATTATTTTTTATACACACATATTCTATATAATTATTTTTTAGATAAATATTGATGCCGTTTAATTGCTACTCAAAAGTCCTAATAATTATGTTGTCGCAATTATAGAAAATATTAAGAAAACATTGTAATACTTTTAAGATAATTTTTTAATTTTTTCTTTTTCTACATTTGTCACTTTTCTAATAATAAAATATATATAATATATAGTATTATATATAAAATTATCTAAAATCTCTTCTCTAAGCAATTTAGTTTGGTGTAATGAAAATAAAATTGTATGTTCAGTAAATATTTTTGTGTGCAGTGAAAAGTGAAGAGAGTGAATGAGAACTGCATGCCTTTGCTTATTCTACCTTCCACTTTAACTCAATTTGCAGAAAATTACTAATTGCGCACCTGCACAGATCTTATTACGCAACTCGTCGGCAATCAGGTCCACCTGATTCGCGTACTCGAGGTACGTTTAGTGAACGCAAGACTTCTGATGTCGGTAGTCGGGGCATTAATTAACGCAGATTATCAAGCACGGACAACCGATAAATTTCACCTCATCTCTCGGCAGCGTGCTTAACACGACGCACAAAAGCAACGAATCTCAGTGAAAGGCCGTGCCGGTAACATGGCCGCTACGGAGTTAAACACGAAGGGCGGTGCGCTTTGGTTCTCAATTTTCAATCTATTACTGAAGATGAAATCTCTCCGAGTCAAGCAACGGCCGCTTACTGGCGCAGATTATCAGGCCCCTGTGGTCGATAAAATTCGCCGCGCTTTCAGTAGCGTCCCTATTACGTGGCACAAAGCCACGTTGGATCCCCGATGGAGAGGGTCCTGCATCCGTTAACATGGCGGCTATAGTAGGACACGTGAAGGCAGCGTTTTAATGAAGGTTCTCCCTTCCTTTGCGAGAGATATACGCAGTCAGGATACTGCGGCGCGCATTCTACCCGGCGGCGAAAAAATAAATAAAAATCCGTGTGCGGCGGATGGGGGCGGCGAGAGGCGAGGAAGCGAGGAGTAAAAAATTAGCAGCGCGTTTCGAGCTGCGCAATAATTCCGGAGGCGCGTGTTATTCGCGGCGGGCCGCCGTTTTCTTTTTAGAAATTTATGAGCGCAACGACTCTTGCACGGCCGCCGCAAGGTAAATTTAACATGAAGAAAAAGATTGAAAAAAGAAAGAGAGAGAGAGAGAGAGAGAGAAAGAGAAAAGAAGAGGGGAAAAAGAGGGAGGGGGGAAAGGATCAATGTCTGAGGAGGACGTAAGCTTGCCCAGTGAGCGGGCACTCGCCAGGAAAGACGAAGGACAGAAAACGACGAAGACGAACATCCGCGCCGACTTGCAGATTTAAAGGTCGCAAGAAGGCGCGCAAGAAACGGAAATAACGATCGGCTCTGAGTTGTAGTCGCGCCGAAACTTCTTGCGTGCGATATAAAATAAAAATCACGGCCACGTGCATGCACTGCCCGAGTTCGCGGACTGTCACTTCTTATGCACCCGTTTGCAATCTCGGCTCGTGGTTACATCCTCCGTGAAAAGATTTAACGTAACGCGACGATTATAGTCGCGACAGAATACAAACGCGCGATTAACTTTCATTTCTATAAATAATAATGAAAATTGAAATAATTGACATCGTCAGTAATGTGTTATTGTACAATCACGCGGTAATCATTTCTTTTTCTGCGCATCGGAGATTTAAGCGGAGAGTATTACGGCGCACACATGGCGGAAGTGCAATATCATGTTATTTCGAGAGATTGTGATTTCAGAACGTAGCCGTGATTCTTATTACCCGGGTGTAAAAGTTCTGACACAGCTGAAATTCAACGACAGATCGTTAACCTGCTTTTTATTCATCTTCATAAAATGTTTAGTTGCAGCACTCGATATTCTTCACGCTCGTTATTGCTATCTTTAAGAAAATATCATTTAAATGTCAATAGCCATCAATTATTGTGCGCATTCCCTATAAAAATCATAAATTACTCTCAAGCTGACGAGTTAATTTAAAATTAAATTAATTTTGCAACTTTTTAATTTTATTCCATCTTCTATTATAATAATTTCGGTTTACTACTATTAAATAAAGCATGTATATTTATAAGACACATCTGGCTGTGTCTTATACAGCAAGATGTATCTCATCAAATATAAATAGCTTGATCAAAATTATACCACCTTAATTTCCTTCTAGAAGTATACGTTGAAATTCATAATGAGCAAACCACGATAAAGTATAAACTGCGCAGTTGCACACTCGTTTTCTCGCTGTTAATGATTATAATAATAACGAGCAGAGCAGTCACGGCAGCCAGAGGTAAAAATAGAAACACGAATGACGGTGATAATAATGATGAAGATGAACGCGAGAAAAGAGAAAGGAACCGAAGTCGGGCGTTATGGAGCTAAAGCCCCCAATGCGTCTCAAAGTCGAACAAATAGAAAACAAAGGTCCAGTGTTGTGGAAGAAGGGGGGAGGGGGCAAGGAGGAGAGAGGCAAGGGGCCCGAAGAGGAAAAAAGAGGGGTAAAAAGATGGACGAGAGGCCTGAAAGATTCTGAGCGACTGGCCAATCCCAACGAAGGGACGATCGCGGAGGTGTGGTACAATCCCTTGACGCGGACCTCTCTTGTTTCGTCCCGACCAATCGCGATATGGCGGTGATCTGGGCCTGTTTCTCGGGGCCTCAATTGCGCGACGTGCTCTCGCAATAGTTCACCGTCTTTAGAAGAGAAAAAATGCTAGCGTATACTTCTCTCTCGATGAACGTTGCTCATCAAATCAACAGTGAAGTATTGTAAATACGCAATATATAAGTTCGTAATGATATGAATGAATAAACAATTATAAGTGAAATTTAGACTGAATAAATCAAATCCTATAAAATCTTATTTTCAGTCAAAGCGAATATTGCAAATACAAATTAAATTCGCAATTAGCGATAACATTTCTAGCTTCGGTTTATGATTGCATTTGACGTCCGACAAAACAAATCGACGCGGCTTATAAAACTGTAAAATGTATTTACAGATTTGCATATGAATATTATTAAGCAAGATTCGCTGTAAAATAAAAAATAGGAATATTTTTTTTTTACGAATAAATGAATCTAAATATATTTATAATTATATCTGATCGTCAGAGAGAATTCTCAAATTAAAAATTTCTAAAATTTTAGTTCTTATTAGAATTTCAGAACTATAATTTTCGTCACCATATTCTATATTATCTACTATTATATTAATAAAAAATTAAACCAAAATTGAATTGAGTAATCACAAACGGTGCAACTCGGTCCATGACTCGTTAAGAACAAATACATCACGATATCTGAATTTCATAAAATATGACACGAGTATTTACGTCCTTTAAAAGCGGTCGCAAAACACATTACGTTTTCTTAGCGTGTCACTAATATCAAGACAAAAAAAAATCAGTCTCACAGTTTCGAAAGCAGCAACCCCCGCCATTCACTTTCTCTCGTTGTAAAAGGAACCCTAATTTTGTTACGCGCTGATCCCGCCCATATTCTCCCGCGTCTTCTCTTCCCTCGTTTTACATTATGCACTTTACGCGGTGCACCTGTACACTGTGGACCCCCGAAAATACACAATGCCACTTGTCCCGACGTGCTACCCTCACATGGCGTTAACAGACGACAATGGCACCCCGAGGGTTATACCAGATTTTCCCTACTCCGCGCCAACGAATTGTGACGCTTCATTTAAAAAAAAGAGAGAAGGGTCAGTTGAATAGCTTTAAAGCTGCGTATAAGAAGCAAACGAGTATTTTATAATAATAATATGTGTATGTAAAAGCTGAACGATACATTTCATTGTTGCAATATAGGAACATTTTTTTATTAAAACATCTATGATATGCATAATTATAGTTACATTATAATAAAATTTAAAGCAATTAAATTACATTATTAAACTTTAGTTGATAGAAATCTCTCTCTTTGTCTCTCGATAAATTGAATTACGCTAAAAATTTATTAAAATGCAACAGTGATCACATATTATTCAAAAGCTATGTTACATGATTGCGGACGCAAAAACAGAAATTCTTAATAAAATATTATTCATACGTGCATCGAATAAGAAAAGCATACTTTATATTTCATTATACGAAGACTTAAATTCGCTTCGATGCTTTCGCCGCGACTCGATACTTCAGACGAGATAATAATTTTTCTGTTGCACTGCTGCGGAGAAACATCGTCGAAGGATTGGATTTCACCGTCAAAAAGAAACATCAAAATTTCGTAAGAGAAATGAATAATATATCATGTCAAGACAGGTGAGAATTGCATTTACAGTTATTATTATAATTGAAACGCGGTAAGCATAATATTTATCATTTTATTATCGCAATTAAGGTATAATATTCTCAGACGCATATGGATATATTAATGATATATAAAGTAGCTACAAAGATGTATACCTGCACGATATAATATCCTCGAAATCGATTCATTAAAGAGATCATTAAAAAAAGAATCAATAAACAGATCGATAAATGACGTATAATTATAGAGAATAATCAATGTAAATGAGAAATCTTTTCCTCTTGGAAGAGGCTCGCTCTCTCTCTCTCTTTCTCTCTCTTTAACAGACATGCATACATTCTCTAGATGATCCATCACGATTAGTTGGACCATGCATCGAGCATTCTTCCTTCACTGTCCTGTGACACTCTTCGTGATATCGACAAGTCGTATTCGTCGAAAATCGTATATATGTAGGGTGTTGTGTGTATCTCTTTCGTGGCGGACCGAAAATATCTAAAAATAAATAAGCGTGCCCGGCCCCCTGCCCCGTACCCGCAGTGCACACGTGTGCCGTCGGTGGTGAGAGGGTCAAAGACGGAGCGGGGAAAAGAAGGGGGTTTCGGGGAGGCAAGACGAACAGAGGAAAGATGAGGCGAACGTGAGTCTCGGCGTGGGAATAAGCGGCAGGTGCGCGACGGCGCTACCGGGGAGCCACTTATGGGGGCACAATTCCCCCTACGGGCCCCCTCGGTGGGCCCATTCTCTCCCTCTTCGTCCCCTCGAAGTGGAGCCCCTGTCCAGGATCCCGAGGTACGACACGGCCCCACTTACAAGCAGCACTGTATATAAAGTAATCAGAAAGTATTGCACGTGTAAAGTCGATCGAGCCCGATCGAGAGCGAACCGGTCGATAACCCTGCGGGCTTCCTCATCGGGCCCCCAAATGGTGAATCATAAACGCGGATGAACGCCGATGATAGGTGACAAGACAATGGCGATAGCAAAAATGGAGAGACAAACGAACAAGAAAGAGAGTCAATGCTGAAAAATATAACCTGGTTCAGAGCATGCGAAAGATTTCGCGATTATTCATTCTGAATTGAAAACATAATTGAAATAGCTAAATAGACGGAAAAATTAAATAAAATATAGATAATTACATATGTCTAGTAAACTCTGTCTAATAAATAAGATAATAATTCTCTTTAATAATAAAAGAGAGATTAATGTTAAAATAAAATTTCATAAACTATTTGCAAGCAAAATTTAATTACACCATATGTATATTTTTCCTATAATTAAATAGTAATTAATCGCAGATATCAATTGAATATAAATTCTAATCATTTATCAATGATTATCGTTAACTTTTAAATTATCTTCAAATTTTCGTAAAAAGTAAAATAAGTTTCACGGTGCAAAAATCCTTGTACAGCGATGCGTGGAATTATAAAAAAAAGAACGGATACTCACGTATCGCGGTCGCGTCGCCCGTTATGTCTCATGTTTGTTAATTCTTAAATGTCCACTTTACGCACAGGTGCGTATTCATCTCGTACTCTCAGTTCCCCCTTTCACCTTCTTCTCCCCCCGGGCTACTTGTCTCCCCTTACCGGCGTTGTTCACAATAAACATACGATGCGGGCGCGAATTCTCTCGATTTCTTTCGCGAACGCCACTCGTATAAGGCGCGACAACAGGGATGGACGAAAGGACGGAGCGAGGTCAAGGTCACCAAGGGGTACGGACGAAGGGGCCTTTTAACAAGGGGCCATCAGGTGCGTTCTCGACTCTCAAGGTGGAATTTAATTGTTGGAGTATATTTCGCGGCGAAGGACGTATCCATACGTTTCTCAATCGTCAAGGTCGTCGTCGCTTAAAGAACATCGCTCGATATCTGGTTGAATTCTTACGTTGATTCAATAATAATTATTGTTATTCGACCGTCGTGCCTACAAGATGTAGCCAAATGAACTTATTCTCGCGGAGCTGGAAAAATCACCGATATAACGCAAGACATTGCGATAGCAGTTAATATTCGCCAGCAATATTGTTGAAATTTCCAATAATGTTACTTGTATAAAAACACAGCGTACAATTAGCGCAATTACTACTACATCTGGCGCCAACAAAACAAGCGGTTGCGGAAAATGTTAATAGGTAGCATCCATCTTCTGTCAAGTTCAGTTAAACGCAGTAAATTAAGGCGTAAGATTAAAACAAGGTATTGAAAAAAATTATGTAGCTTATTAAAATCATGGACCGTCTGTAATTAAGGTTCCTGGCAAGTAATTAATTGCTGAGAACGTCATAGTTAATTTCAGTAAGAACCTTGATGAATAAATAGCGTATAAAATTAAACTTGCGCTATTCAAATATAATATGCTATTCAATAATACATAAAAATATAAGTGATTTATCAAGTACATTTCATGTTACAATTTTTTACGATTAATTAAAATAGATAAAATTTAAAGACACGCTATCACAGTATACGATTTGTATACTTATATCAGTCAGCAGAAAGAGAATCGTTTTTTTTTTTAATTAATTTCTTATTGTGTGTATGATAAAAAGCTCGCATGCAAGTTGCGAGCAATCGACTTTCTGATTTATGAATTTGATTTCCTGAGTAAATGTAGATAAATTTAAAAAAAACATGATGAAGACATCGTGATATCACAAAAAAGACAAATATATCTTTCTGGTTGTCGGACGTATGAAATATATTTCACATCTGTTTAAAGTGTCAGATAATTCAAAACACGTGCATATTTACTTTGTAAGAAAAAAAAAAGTGAATCAAGAATTATGGAGAAATCATAAAAAAATTTAAAAAAATTGTAAATTATATTAATTTCCACACACACCGAAAAAAATTTCTAGTTAAAAACGGACAAATCAAAATTTTATGGTTAAATTTATTAGAATTCATTAGTTGAAATAATTAAAATTCAGGTAGATACAATATTTCTGGTAAAATCTACTAGAATTCTTATTTTTATCAGAAAATAATTATATCAATTAGAATTCTAGTTATCTCAACTAAAATTCTTGTAAATTTAACCAGAAAATTCTGATTCGTCCATTTTTCACCAGAATTAACTATTTAATTCAACCATTTTTTTTTAGCATTTATTTTTATTAACACAAAGCATCAAAAATATTTTCCTGTAATATTAAATAAATAAGTAGGTATAATGTGATTAATCACTTTATATTAATCATTAATTTATTTCAGTCTATTGATCGCGAGAAATTTACATAGTTATCAGGTGATGTCAACCACTTTTTTAAATTTCTGCATTTAGCACTTCGGATTTCGCATTCGTGACTCTGTTTACTTATGTCTTTAAGTCCATATTTCATGCATCGATGCAAATCGATTCGACAATTTTGCGCCACCGAGGTAGCTCGTTTCACTCGCAGTAGCATTAAGATACTACGGTCGACAGGCCATTTCGACGGGCGACGCTAATAATCAACGCGATCGCGGCACCGCGGCGAGTAAATGCACTCAGCGACTCGCGCGGGCTTTGCATTTACACGATGCTCGTTAACATTCACGAAGAGAACGATGCGGCAGCTTCGATAAACATCCATCGTTGCTCGAGGTACATATGTATAAACCGCAATGCGAAATAAGACAGAGATAAAACGGATCGCGTTGCGTGCTCTGAAATGCAGATAGACACGCGTACGCTTGTTAATCGACTTAATATACAACTGTGCCTGGCAAACTGCTGCCACTTTCAATCTTCGCACTGAATTTCACGAAAGCAAGCGTGGAACGCGTCGTTGCACTTTAAGCGGGTGAATTATCGTGTTGTCTCTACGACGGTAATCGATCGTGGGGTTTTACGGTGCGATAAACTCGATAATTTGCCTCCACTGCATTCTTGCCATACTTTTTTCCCTTATACAATAAAAGAATCTCAGTTCTTGTGTGTGTCAAGTGATTTTTTTTCTCAACTGCTGTTATCGAACGGGTTTGCGAATATACGCAACGGTTGAATGAGCATTTACATTTTAAAGAACTCTTTTGAAGTAATGATAAAAAGAAGTGAAACAAACTTGAAGTTCATGAGTTATTAGATATTTACAAAAGTTCGTGAAGTTACTGTTACATGTTACTAAAATTTATTGTAAAAATTTTTAATCATGTCATTATAATATTAGATGCCATGCATCATAACAATTACATTCTTTGGCTATCAAATTTAATATTACATTAATTATGCAATATGATAAAAACACACATATTCGACATTGTTTATTTTTAACTAAAAAAATAGTGGTGCTAAATAGCAATAAGAATTTGTGCGAATTAAGCTTGGGGTAAACCTGTTTCTGAAAGTTTGTAACCACAAGTGGTTTCAATGTGGTTTAAGACTTGTTCTAACGGTACTGATTTGAAACATTTGTTAAATATTAAATAGTCAAAGAATTGATATAATGCAACATTATAATAATAAATAACTGAAATATTTTACAATAAATTTTAGTAACATTAAACAGTAACTCCATGAAAAAAAAACTTTGAAAACATAATATACAAAATGCATCCATAACTTCACACACATATTTAAAAAAAAATAAAATATCCTATTATGGAACACTATACTCTCTTTTCTTTTAATAAATTCTATAGTAAATAATATTGGAAAACGCATAAATTCTATTATAAAATCTTTGAGTATCATCTATATTTTTTTATGATTTAGAATCAAGAGACAGCGATATAATCACATACAATATTGTATATAATCGTTATGACATTTATAACCGCGAGGTTTTAATTGGTTCATATATCCACTATGAAAATCATATTTCCCATTTTATTAATAGGACGCCCCGCTGAGGAAAACACATTAACAGCAGCTTAGTGCAACGAGTTCATATATTTTTCATATATAATATAATTTACTGTACATACTATTAAAAACTTAGCTATATAGGAGACGCTTTACATAAATAAATGATTCAATAATTTCGTATGTACGATATATAAGCTGTTAGAAAAATGAGAAAACATACATTAAATTAATCTTGTCTAGAGTAAAACGCAAATGTTCATGATTTGTTCTGCGTACATATATTGTGATATTAAATACGTATAATAAAACAGTCTGAGATATTTGCAAACGCGTTCCGAAGCAAAGATGAAATTTATATTTGCAAATCCGCGCCCAATCCACGATTCCCGCCTCTTCCGAAAACAATCAGTGCGAAGTCGAGGAATATAAAGGAACTGGCTGCGCGTTTAATTACTTTCGTACGATGGTGAGAAGAGATGCACGGGAGGAAGAGAGATCGAGGATCTTGTAAAATCATCGCGACCAATCCCGTCCAGGCGTGGTGTAGTGGCGTTGCGCACCTCGACCGCGAACGGAGACTACCGAGGATCGCCGAGATGCACGTGGAGGCTGGGGGGCAAACCGATCTCGTGGGAAAAAGGAGCAGGTGTGACTCGACCGACTCCGTGGAGAACCTCGGAACCTTTGCACGCACACGCACGAACGCGCGCGCGGACGCACGCACGCGTACGCGCGTGTAGAACACGTGGTCACGGCCGCGGTGGGCGTGCGTGAAGG